>NC_087185.1:3252500-3257500 GCF_035594125.1 Scylla paramamosain
GCCGTATTTCCCAGCGAACCGGCGAGAAATTCTTACACACTAGGCTGGGCTTCCTATAACTCTTGCCGCGACAGTTCCTCCCCAGCACAGCCTTGCCTTGGTCACCCCCGCCACATATAAAAGTGGGTTTTATTTCTGGAGTCACGGCTGCGTACACACACACGCACACACACACACACCCACACATACATGCATACACGTACACACCCACACACACGTACATATGCATACACACACACACACACACACACACACACACACACACACACACACACACACACACACACATGCACACACGTATACAGATACCGTCCTTCCTCCTCTTCCTTATTCTCTTCCTCCTCCTTCTCCTCACACACACACACACACACACAAACACACACACACACACACACACACACACACACACACACACACACACGTTAGAAAATACTATAAGAGATAAAAAAGAAAATATGCAGGAAAAATGTGCTAAGAGAAAACTTTTACGGTTTCTTTCTTTCTCTGTGGCTGTAATGTCCCCAGAGGCGCCCTGACCAAGGCTACGGCAGGAGGGTGCTGGGGAAATAGTAATAAATGATTCTCTCTCCTCCAGGTAAGACAAACTGGTGGTGGAAGTTAATCTCAGAGTGGGTGGATCTTGTGCGTGGGAATATTAGGTAACGGATGGGAAAAAAATAAATAAATAAAACTACCGTGAGAAAAAAATGAAGGAAAAACAACGTGGGAATGAGAAACTGGATGAGAATTAAGCATAAAACAAATAGTGAATAAAGGATAGAGAAAAAACAAGCGTGGTGCATTTACGAATCTCTTAAAAACCTACAAAATCCCTTGAATACAATAGCGAAACAATAAATCAATGACGAAATGTAAATAAAATCACATCAATAAAATCAACTAACAAAAAAATAAATAAATTAACATATATCTACTCTACTGGGGATATTTTCTGACTGCAAAGACGTACTAGCGGGACCACAAGGAAAGAAGTACACCCCGATGTAACCGTCGTGAAGGAGTAAGGCTTAGAAAGACCAGAGACCCTTCCTATTGCACTAAGCGTAACTTCTGACTCCAAACAAGACCTAAGGAAGACTAGAGGGACCATAAGCCAACAAGTACGCCCCAAAATGACCCCTGTGAAGGAAGATCAAGGAGGAGTAAGACCTTAGAAAGACCAGAGACCTTTTATACTCCACTAAGCATGACTTCTGACCAAGGACAGGACCTGAAGAAGACTAAGAGGACCACAAGACAAGTACACCTCAAAATGACCCTCATGAACTGATATTAAGGGGAAGAAAGACCTCAGAAAGACTACACTACTCCACTAAGGGTGATTTCTGAACATGGACATAACTTAAAGAAGACTAAAAGGACCACAAGACAAGGCCACTTTAAAATGACCCCCGAGAAGGAAGATCAAGGGGGGGAGGGGGAAAGAGGACCCAAGGAAGAAAGATCAAACCTTCCCATCACACCTCGGAAAATATACATCTCAAGGGAGACTCCTGGAAATTGACTGGCGTGTAGCATCGAAGGGAGAGGCAAAGTGGGCTATGAGAGGTCGAATTCTGGTTATCTTTAGACTGAGCTACGGTTCTCTAGGGTAATAATTGTCTCTTTTATTTAGATTCATGCTTCCAAAGGGACACGCTAGGGCCGCGGTGTCATCTGGCCGCCCTGCCCCAGTTATCAAAAGGTATAGGATGGGAAGATAAGCTCAGGGATAAGCTGCTAGATACGGGGCTCATAAGCTTTTCTAGAGGAAGTCCGAATACTAAGCTCAGAAGACTGGATGGGGAAAAGGAGAGGAAATGAAGATAGATAGGAAGGAAAATAAAGAAAGAGGAGATAGTGGGGTCAAAAGAAGAGTGGAAGGAAAGGAGAGGAAAGGAGGATAGACAGGAAGGAAAATAGAGGCCGATTTGATACTGAGAAGATGGTTACAAGGGAAAAAGGAGGGAAAGGAGGATAAACAGGAAGGAAAATTGGAGTAAGATTAGATACCAAGCTAAGAAGAGGGATGGAAAGGGAAGGAGAGGAAAAGGAGGAGAGATATGAAGGAAAACAGAGGAAAATAAAAGACAAATAAGGAGACAAAAAAGGGGGAAAAGAGGACGGAAAATAATAATAAAGAAAAAGTAGAATAAAGACAGTAACAAAAGAAAAAGGAAAAAGGAAAGGAGAGCAGGACAGAGGATAAATCGAGGAATATAGACACATTAAGGAAGAAAGAAAGGGAAAAAAAAAGAGATAAGAGGAATAGATACGAAATGAACAACAGGGACAAAGAAAGAAGAAGAAATAAATCAAAGTCAAGGAACAAAAACATCGATTTGAGAATAACATTTCCATTAATAAAAAAAAAGAAAAAAAAAAAAAAACTTTACTCTCCTCAACATAGCAACACAAAGTAACACAAAGGAACACAAAGGAAGCGCAAACAACACTATACCCCTTGTAACTAATAATCCTACTACTGATCACTTAGATACACGACAAACACATAAAAAAAATAATAAATAAATAAATAAATAAATGAAAAAAAAACCTCCATTTACCGCACCTTCACTCCTGCAGAACCTCTAAAACTGTCCTCACGTCCCTGTGCTCTCCACTCACCCGCCACACGCCTCCCCAGCTCCCCCTACCCCCGACAACAGTGCCGTCACTACCTCCCTCCCCCCCATGCCTCCTCCAGTTCGAAAGAGTCTCTGTTAGCCTATATTTCACGCCGTCACAGGCTAAGCTGAAAAGGATAAATCAGAGCCGGTGAAGGAGGAGGAGGAGGAGGAAGAGGAGGAGGAGGAGGAGGAGGAGGAGGAGGAGGAGGAGGAGGAGGAGGAGGAGAGAGGAGAGGAGGAGGGTATCAAGTCTTCTAAAGCTCGTTAAAAGCGAACAGGAAGAAAAATACAAGGCACAAGAAAAATTTAAGGACAGACAAGGTTATTTAGGATAGTAGAGAGAGAGAGAGAGAGAGAGAGAGAGAGAGAGAGAGAGAGAGAGAGAGAGAAGAGAGAGAGAGAGAGAGAGAGAGAGAGAGAGAGAGAATCAATTCGTGGACACAGACAGGCACTGCATTGTTACCTCTAGACACGACTCCTCCTCCCCCTCCTCCTCCTCCTCCTCCTCCTCCTCCTCGTTCTTCCTCCCCGTTGGCAACAATCACACCATAGGGGAGTAAGATCTACCCTGTCTTTGTGCAACTGTCTTATAATCTTACTGTACACAAATCTTTCTATTGCTCTATCTCCTCCTCCTCCTCCTCCTCCTCCTCCTCTCTCATTCAACTCATAAGCCCATTTTCTTTCTTCTTCCATTTCTTTATCTCTCCTTCTCTTCTTTCGTTTTCTCTTCTTTTTTCATCCTCTTTTTATGTTTCTTATTTTACTTCATCTTCCTCCTCCTCCTACTCCTTTGTCTCATTAATTTCCTCTTCCACTTCTTTTCTTCCTACTTTTCTTTATTTTTCGCCTCTTTTCTTTATTTTGTCTCTCTTTTCATCCTCCTCTTCCTTTGTTCCTTATTTTACTTTATCTTTCTCCTCCTCCTACTCCTATTTCGTCTAATTTTTTTCTCTTCCTTCTTTTCTTTATTTCCTTTCTCTTTCTTATTCGTTCTTCTACTAATTTACCTTCTTTTCCTCCTTTTCTTTGTTCCTCGTTTATTCCTTTTTTTTCCTTTGTCCCTTTTCTCTCCATTTTCTTTAAGTTTTCCCATTTCACCTCTTCCTTCCTTTCTACTTTTGATCCTTCTCTTTCTTCCCTTTTCTTCTATCACTTCCTTCCTTCTCACTCTAAGTATTTTCCTATTCTTCCTTCTTCCTTTATATCGTCTTCCATCCTCCTCTCCCAATGTCTATCCTTTTTCTCCTTCCTTCCTTCCTTCCTTTCTCACGTATCTGTTTGTTCGTCTTGTTTTCGTTCTATTCCTTTTACATTCGTCTATTTTTTTTTCTATTTGTATCGCTTTATCATTATGTTATTTTATTTTATGTCTAGAATTATCTTTATTCGCTAATCGTGCGCTTACTGATGTTCTTTTTTTTTCTTTTCACTCAACTTCACTTCTGTTATAAGTTTTCTTGTCAAGTTTATTTTGTTTGCTGATCTCTCTCTCTCTCTCTCTCTCTCTCTCTCTCTCTCTCTCTCTCTCTCTCTCTCTCTCTCTCTCTCTCTCTGAACATGATTATCGTAAAGTCTCACAAGTTTTCGTCCTTTATCGTAAATGTTTGGCCTTTTTACTTTCCTCTATCGCATCAGATACTTAATCACAGCCACGATCTTTCCTCTTCCTTCGTGTCCAAGCGTTACTTTCACCGCGCTCTCTGATATTCGATTTTATAAGATAAGATTTACTTTCACAGCGACCTTAAGTTGATTACATAAAAAAACAAATAAATAACATCAGGCTCACGAATTTACTTTCTTTTTCTGTCTTTTTTTTTTTTTTTTTCGTTTTTCGGCGGAAGAACATCTTTACTTTCCAGCAATTTGTTCCCTTCTCTGATTTATCATCCTCTGCCTTTCCCTTCACTTTCGCCAAAACTTTCCTTTTTCTTGACATTCCACGCACATTTTATCACAATTTTATTACCACTCCTGCCTTCGTCATTCCTATTTTCCATCTTTTTTTTCTATCTCTCCACTTCCTCTAATGATTCAGGTCACTTCTTTCTGCTTTCACGGTTGCTTCCGGTGGTCAGTGGCTGGTCTGGTGTCACCTGGTCACTGTCTGTGGTTGACCTCAGACGGTAGGGGTCGCTTAGGGTCAGCTGCGTGACCTTAAGGATCCTGGGTCAAGTTTCAATGCGGTCAGTCCTGTGGTTCAGAAGTGACAGTGCCTTCCTGGTTGAAATATTTGGTGGCCTACATGACTCTGCGCTCGCTCTCTCTCTCTCTCTCTCTCTCTCTCTCTCTCTCTCTCTCTCTCTCTCTCTCTCTCTCTCTCTCTCTCTCTCGTATTCCGTGTGTGTATATATATATACAATTTTT
>NC_087185.1:3260000-3332500 GCF_035594125.1 Scylla paramamosain
TAAATAAAATGCAAAAGGGATACGCAACAGAAAACAAGGTACTGAGACAAAGAAAACGGTAAAGGAGTCAAGTAAATAGAAAATTAGGTAGAGGCAAATAATGTAAAAGAGCAAAACAAGACCATTTGGAAATTTGCATATGAACTTACCGGGGATTCAGGAACCTGTGCAGCCTTCAAAACACGAACAGGTGCGTCACTTACCTGTAAATATAAAAAGAAATTGAGTTAGTAAGGGATGATGATGATGGTGGTGATGATGATGATGATGATGATGATGATGATGACAGTAGTAGTAGTAGTAGTAATAATAATGATAATAATAATAATAATAATAATGATAATAATAATAATAATAATAATAATAATAATAATAATAATAATAATAATAATAATAATAATAATAATAACAACAACGACAGCAATAATAATAATAATAATAATAATAATAATAATAATAATAATAATAATAATGTTTGAGAATAAGAACACAAAGAGAGAGAGAGAGAGAGAGAGAGAGAGAGAGAGAGAGAGAGAGAGAGAGAGAGAGAGAGAGAGAGAGAGAGAGAGAGAGATTGTACAATGATAATAATGTTTGCAAGTAAGAAAAAGAAGAGGAAAGACAAAACAAAGAAACAATTAGAAAAAAATGATAAAAAGTCACAACAAACGGAGAAACATTGTTCATTTAAGTAGTGAATAAAATTAACACTAACAATACGAGACTAATGATAGGGAGAAAGGGAGAAATAAGGAAAAAAATAGGAAGAATGGGGAGAAATACCATCCACTTATACTGATAGTGATAAAAGCAAAAAAAGTGTAGGTAAAAACAAGGAGAAAAAACAAAGATAACAACGAAAACGGAGACTCCAGCCATCCTACATCCGTCTCTCTCACTCGCCATTAGGAAAACACCTCAGCCACACCATAAACACGCAATAAAACACCAAAAAAACAAAACACCACATCATCCATATACAATAAGTGACCTGGCGACCTTGTGACCTCTCTAGATTGACCCCGGGGACTTAAACATTCCATCCCTAGAGAGAGAGAGAGAAAAAAAAATGAATTCCTTTTTCTCTACCTCCCTTCATTGTGAGGCTGCGGTGAGGGTTGCCCTTCGCACGCTTCCCAGTCTCTCCCTGCTCCCGTAGTCACGTTGGGGGAAGCTCACTCACGTTGCTTTTACCTAGATTTATGAGTTAGCTGGTAGAGGTCAGGTGTGTCAGGCAGAAGCGCCGCTCACTCGTCTCCCCTCACGGCACTCTGAGCGAATTGAATGCGTCCGTAAACAGCGTGTACGAGATTGTAAAGCAAGAAGGTTGAGGAGAAAGTGCATGAGAAACTAGGACGTCAATCCGAGTCGCTGAGTAAAATAGTATTGAAAAATTTAAGCCAAGTAATTGTTTGTGGTTTAGAAGGAAGAGCAACAAGTGGGTTTATAAATAAATAATGAATAACTAAATAAATGAAAAGTAAGTATGTGTTTCCAAGCATATGGATTGAGATAGTGATTCTGCAGGAACGCGCCGATAAAAAGAGATGGATGCAAACAAATTACATATCCAACGAAGGATTACTATTAAGAATTAAGTAATAAAATATAACAAAATTTCCAGTCCAGAGGCGCGCAATACCTGTTTGGCTCCCCCCCCCAACCTTCCCCAACAGGTAAGCCTTAATGGTACACCTGAACGCCCTCCCCTCCCCTCCCTAATTCCTCTCTTCTCTCAGCTTCTTCGCCTCCCCTCCCCTTCCTCCCCTTAATTCCTCTTACCTCTCAACTTCTTCCTCTCTCCTCCACCACATCCCTTCCCAAACTCCCCTCCTCTCTCCCTTCTCCCCATCGCCCATCACTGGTTCCCATCCCCGAAGGAGCAAGCCATTTATTACTTCCCCCTTCCCTTTTCCCTCCCTTTCCTTTCCCCAAACACACTGCACCCTCCCCATGACTTCTACCCCCTCTACGTTCAGACTGTATAGGAATGAAAGCACAATTTGCACCTTGGGGAAGTTACGACCTAAAGATCAAAACCACCACCACCACCACCACCACCTCCACTAATGCCACCACAAGGAGCACCAGCAGCACCGCCACTAAAACTACAGCATCACATCTAACACGTAAATTCCCCAGACATCACAAATCAACACGTATCATTTTTTGCCCCTCTCTAATTCCATGCCTTAACTGATCGAGCCCTACAGGAGTACTAATTATAGACGATATATTTCTATGATAGTTTCCATGCATCAAAATGGATTGCAACTCCCCCTGCATGGTCCCGGCCGGTCTCTTCAGTTAGCGGGGCTTCGAGCAAGGCACTACACGCTTTAGGAGAAGCTGCATAAACATGGCCAAAACCTGCGATTCCGCGCGGTGAGGCTCTGAAGATATCCCGGTGATAGGAGGAATGCGATCGTGGCCATAACAAGCGGAGAGTGTTAGTGTGCTTATTAAACGGACAGACGGGGAATATACGAGGGAGGGATGGAGGGTACCGGGGAGGGGGAGGGGGAGGGGGAGTGGGAGGGGAAGGTAAAGAGAGAGAGAGAGAGAGAGAGAGAGAGAGAGAGAGAGAGAGAGAGAGAGAGAGAGAGAGAGAGAGAGAGAGAGAGAGAGAGAGAGAGAGAGAGAGAAATAAAATAAAATAAAAGCAATGTTGTCATATCTACATTGACTATATTTACCCAATAGTTATCTATCATACTACTACTACTACTACTACTACTACTACTACTACTACTACTACTACTACTACTACTACTACAACAACAACTACTACTACTACTACTGCTAGGCATTCCCACACCTGTAATCAAGCACACCTTGTTAAAAAGAAGTGCGTACTAAAGGGAATCAGAGTCACCTGCCCCGTACCCTTTTTCCATACCCCTCACCCACCCTCTCCTCCATCACCCCATCCCCTCCTGCCGCCTTGCGCCCAGCAGCCTGGAGGGTTGAGCGCTATTTTGTTGTCACCTGCATGGCGCGGACTCGACTTACTACTGGTAATGAGGGAGAGGGAGAGGCAACGGCCAGGTGTGGGGCGCCCTGATGGAGGAGGTGAGAGAGAGAGAGAGAGAGAGAGAGAGAGAGAGAGAGAGAGAGAGAGAGAGAGAGAGAGAGAGAGAGAGAGAGAGAGAGAGAGAGAGAGAGAGAGAGAGAGAGAGAGAGAGAGAGAGAGAGAGAGTAACGGCTAATAAAATAGGTAAGTTATGAAGGCAATCAAGGTTATGAATATGTGGTGCGCGTCAGAATCACTTACGAACTAACAGTTCGATAAATATATCGTCTTATCGTTACATCACTAACTCTTTTGCTCCGATAACGTCCAGTTTAGCTTCCAGACCTTGATGGAGGAGACAAATATTTTGTACGTACAGCATGTAATTTTCTTCCGTAAGATAAGAATGAAACTAATTACCCATCACTAGAATAGCTGTGTGTGTGTATATATATATATATATATATATATATATATATATATATATATATATATATATATATATATATATATATATACACACACACACACACACACACACACACACACACACACACACACACACACACACACACACACACACACACACGGTCAGTACAAAGTTTCATTCCTCTGATATTAGTAAGGAGACACTATCAGCTGAAGTGTCTCGCCAGTGTGTGTTTCAGGCGCTCCGCGTCCCACAGTCCGCTGGTCCCGCCCACAGGCGCCCCGACTTTGCCCGCCCACGGCAACAAAAAGGTCCGTCGTCAAACCACCTTCTCGGCAACACATCATTTGCGTCGCCGTAAATCAGCGCGGGGCTAAAACAGCGGCGGCGCGGCACGTCACCCCCCGGGAGGCCGCGACGCTTGACAAATGAAATTATAATCGACAGATCTGCGTCCTGTGATGACGCGCTGCGCTCCAGTGGTCGGCAGCCGAGCGTGCCGCGGTGTTTGTCCTGACAGGAACATGGCGTGGCGGCGCGGGCCGCGCCCACTCCATCACCCATACACGCCGCCGCCAAATTGGAACAGCGTGACTTCAGGGAGGGACGCGCGGCACGCCGGCTGGTGGAGGGAGACACACGGGGAGACAGTCAAGAAATTACTGAATTAATTTTTGTAAGATACTTTGCATATTTTTCTTTGGTGACTCGTTCTTCCTCTTTTTCCATTCAGTCTTTCAGTTTAACAAAAAAATCTCACAGGCAGGGATCCCTATTGCCTCCTGTCACTCTGAATATGAACAAAATGATGTTATTAAGGCTGCGCTTTGGCGGAAAGAAAGTTAATTTCCCGAGCAGCGCCAAGAGGCGGGCGAGGAGGAAGGACTGGGGTAATATGACTTTTTTCCAGGATATTTACTTTGACCAAAACATTTCCGTCCTTCAAAGGCGAATCTGCCCCTTTGATATCTTCTCCATAAAGTCCGCCCTTCCTTCCCTTGCTGTGATCTTGTGCCAATAACATTTTAAAAGATTCCCGGCATTTTCTCCCCCGTACACATTTTCCTCACCCGGGGACACAAAATCTATCCGGGCGCTCACCGCATCCCCGCTGGCACAGGGAGAGACCGACACACACCACAAAAAAGAAGGGCAAATTTTACACCACCCAGAATTTTCCTCCATACAGGACAAAACCTCAAGTCCCTTCCACCTGGCGCTTTTTTCCTCCGCGCGACAGATCCAGAAGTAAAATCAACACTCCACTCCACGCCTCCCAGTTGGGCCAGCATTTTTCCCTCCCACTACAATATTCCTCCAATTTCCTACCGCTTTCCTCCCGCCGGTATCCAGGAGGGAGGAAGAAGAGGAGAAGGAGGAGGAGGAGGAGGAGGAGGAGCAAAGGCGTTCTGTCCTGGTACGTGTAATTGGCGCTCAAGCTGACAATGAAGGTGAACAGGACTAAAGGAAGAGTTTGATCTGTTACACTTTGATCCTCTATAG
This sequence comes from Scylla paramamosain, assembly GCF_035594125.1. Classification (NCBI taxonomy): domain Eukaryota; kingdom Metazoa; phylum Arthropoda; class Malacostraca; order Decapoda; family Portunidae; genus Scylla; species Scylla paramamosain. The sequence goes on from NC_087185.1 coordinate 3,264,947, forward strand.
TAACAGAGACTGGGAAAGGAGAGAGAGAGAGAGAAAAAAAAAGGTGATGAAAAGGCCAAAAAAGACGGAGAGGGCGATAAGTGAAAGGACTAAGGGGAGGGAAATGAAAAATAAGATAAAAAAGGGGGAGATGAGATAAGAGATGAAGGATATTATTCAAGTGGAAATGCAAGAAGGGTAAAAATACAAGATGGAGGAAAAAAAAGTGAAATTAAACCGTAATGTAAGGAAGACGTGGGGAAGGAATCAAAGGGTAAAGGAGAAAGGAAGGAAGGAAGGAAGGAAGGAAGGAAGGAGGGAAGGAAAGAAGGAAGAGGAGGAGGAGGAGCAGCCTGAGGGGAAGCAAACATGGACGACCAACATATAACTTCAAGATCCAATAAGTCTTGAGGTCACCTTTCCTCCTCCATTCTTCCTCCAGCCCGGCGGAGGAGGGAGGAGGTAAGAGAGAAGAGATAAATTGGAAGGAAACTGAGAGGAGGCAACACGCAAGGAAAAAGGGGAAGAGAAATAGAGAGGGAAACGAGCAGATGAGAGAGAAAGGAGAAAAATCTGAGGAAAAGTGAGAGAAGACAACAAGAAAAGAGGAAAAATGAATTGGGAGAGAAATAAGAAGAGAGAAATGAGAAAATATAAGTGAGGAAAGAACATGTAAAGGAAAGGAGATGGGAAGTAAGACTATAAGAGGGAGATGAGGAAAATGGAAGAAAAATAAGTGGAGGAAAAAAAAGAGGAAAATGAGAGGAAGTTGTGAAGAGGAAACAAGTGAGAGATGAAGAAATATATAAGTTAAGACGAACGAAAATAGAAGCGTGAAATATTTAAAAATGTTTCGTTCGCTGTAATTACGAAGACAAACATTTCCATCTAGAAAAGAGAAAGTTTATTTATTTTGAAAACTTGAGCGAAATGTGCATCGAATATTCGAGTTATGAATCTTTTACAAAAATCCCTTCCCCATCACGGAAAACGAGAGAGAGAGAGAGAGAGAGAGAGAGAGAGAGAGAGAGAGAGAGAGAGAGAGAGAGAGAGAGAGAGAGAGAGAGAGAGAGAGAGAGAGAGAGAGAGAGAAATACTCATAGACACCAATTACATCTCTGAAAATTTCCCTGTTTTTTTTTCCTTCGTTATTTCAATTTCCATTTTATGATTTGATGATACGTCCATATTATCATTTCCAAACTTTAATACCGACCTGTCTTTCCAACCACGGCAGGGTGTTGTGGGCGTGTTGTCTTATCACCACCACCGTCACGTCCAAACACACACACACACACACAAACACACGCAGGCAAGTCCCGCTCCAGTCTCCACATCACGACCCTTATCAGCCCTGCGCCTCCTCCACCACTACCTCCACATCTCCACCACCTCCACCTTTAAGTGCTCGTCGTAGGCAACACTCAAGGCGTCGGTGGGTGTCGCTTCTCCACCAAGAAACGAGGAATCAGAGGAAGTAAAGATCAGTGCAGCGGAACCGGGGCTATTTCTCTGGTTTTTCCTCTCGTTCTTCGGGGTTTCTCTCTCACACCATACTTCTGAGACTGAAAGGGGAAATCTCAATCTGTGTCTCTCTTTTCCTCTTGTTTTTCCGTCAGTTTTTCGTTGTCTCCCTCACGCCGTACTTCTGTCTCTCTTTCTTTCTTATTTATTTTTTTTTGTTTTCTCTGTTTCTTACATATTTCTGTCTCTCTTTGTCTCTTATTTTTTCCGTCTGTTTTCCGTTGTCTCACACACACCATACGGAGGCTGAAGTGGATCTCTCTCTCTCTCTCTCTCTCTCTCTCTCTCTCTCTCTCTCTCTCTCTCTCTCTCTCTCTCTCTCTTGGTCCGTGTCTCAATGGCCTTTTTCCCTCCCATTCTTTCCTTGACCTGACCTGACTCCCTCCCCGCCCACCTCTCGCCCACACATCTGGTTAGCCGCGCCCCTACACCGCTCACCTGTCCCACCTTGACTAATTAGTACCTGGTTACGCTTAATTATACATTCACCAAGGTACGTCACACACACCCTCTACCTGTTGCTTTTTTTCGCCCTTTTTTCACAACCTTCGGCATTTCCACATTTCTTCATCCACGTTTCTCTTTGTTATTCTTTTTTTCTCTCTCTTTAATCTCAGGTATCATCACGATTTTCGGTCAGTGATGAAAGAAATCGTATATAAAGATTAAAGATAAGTGGAAAGATTTAATACTGGAGGGAATGGTTGTTAAATTCTTTCCTTAGTGCAATCTATAACTTTTATGGTGTGACTTTATCGAAAACTAACAGTCATTCGGTTCCTACAAACGGAAACAGTATACTTAAACAAACAAGAAAAAAAGATTGTTATTTTTACAGTCCACCAAGACTAAGAGCTTTCGAAATAACAACCACAACCAAAATTAACCAAAACACCGACAACCATCACACCACCACAACCAAAAACGCATCAAAACAAACAGTAAGTAGAAAAAAAAAAAATTGAAATAACAACCACAACCAAACTTACCCAAAATTTCTACAACCACACCGCAAAAAAAAAGAAAAAACGAAAAAAAAAGGAAAAAATATATAAACTACAACACTTAAAAAAAAAAAAAAAAAAAAAAAAAAACTCTACCACACCAGAACCCAAACTTCCCAATACCCTTTTTCCGCCACACCTGGGCTAATGAGGCAGGTGGGCTGGGCAGGTGTTATCTTCCTACACGTCTATATAATGCCCCGTGACCCTTGCCTCCCACCCGCCATATTGCCATAAAACTGAGCCATTAATTTTACTCTAAGGCTCCAACACGACTGGGACATTTCCCCAAAAGCTTTCGGCGGGCCCGTAAAAAAGATTATCTCATGCAACAAGTGTTTAATCTCAGCGGCGTGGATGGAGCGAGGCGAGACACACCCAACTCCCTCGTTTGCTAGATTAATGTCCTGCTCCTCGCCGCGTCCCCCCAAGGTTGATGATTACTCTCGCTGGGTTTCTTCGTCAATTCGTCAAAGATATTGCTCGTTGTATAGTTAACTTAACCTAACCTAATCTAACGTTATCTAACTTGATCTAATCTAATCTAACTTAACGTAACCTAACCTAACGTAACCTAACCTAATGTAATGTAACCTAAACTGACTGTATGGTATCTTTTATTTCTTTACTAATTCACCCTTTCACACAAACTAATCTTCCACATATGTACTTCCTTTTCTCTTTCGCGTATGTCTATCGTAAACTGAAGGTAGATTGCGAATTATAACGAACCTAAAAAAAAAAAAAAAGATGACTTAAATGAATGAAAACTTGCTTAACTAGACATTAACTGAATAAAAAAAAAAAAGGCGAATGTTAGAGAAAGTAGGTAAAACAATTCAAAGTCACAAAGACATTAAACACCATTACCTGTACGTTACGCTCTCACCAGCACAGGGAAGGTAGAAACACAACACTTTTATGTCAATTCCGTGAGGCAGCGGATGACGAGGGAGCGAATCACCAAGCGTGGGATCCGCCAAGGTGAGATTACACAGGGAGGTGAAAGCGAAAGTCACATTTACGGAGGTAGTTACATCACGCGGCGAGCAGTGACGGGCCGTGAGTAGGTGAGCCATTACTGTGAGGGCCCGGCAGTTACCTCACACCCCCGCACTCCCTCTCCTACCCCCTCATACTCCCTCACTTTCACTCCCAAAATACTCCTGTACTCAGCATTCACCTTTCCCCTTTCGGACACTCTTCCATGCCCCCTCCTTCTCCCTTTTCCTCCCTCTTCTCTCCCTTTTAAGTCGTATATCGCTTTCCTCCCTCCTACCACCTACCGGCATCTCTCTCTCTCTCTCTCTCTCTCTCTCTCTCTCTCTCTCTCTCTCTCTCTCTCTCTCTCTCTCTCTCTCTCTTCTTTCCCACGCCTTCCTCTCGGTCTCCTTTATTCCTCTTCATTCAAGCAGGAACACAAAATTGTTTATCTATCACCAACTTATTTTCCCATGTTTAAAAATTCTTAAGTTCGCCTTCAAGCCCTTTACAAAAAAAGTATCTTAATTCCTCCTCTTCCTCCTTCCCCTGCCTCTTCTCCAACATTTCTTCCACGTCTCTTAGAATCCTAGCACGTTTCTATTCCTCACTTTCCCCAGGCTTCCCTCTTCCCCTAGCACCTCTCTCAGCCTCTCCCCTCTCCCTGCCCCCTCTCTCACCCTCAGTAGTGTCAGTGGGACTCATCACAACCACGGGAAGTGCAATAAAAGCTGCAATGAGTTCTTTACACTGACTCTAAAATTGCAGTCCCGTGTAATCCTCCTTTCCTTTCCCTTCTCCCCCTGACCCTCTTCCTCGCCATCTGGTCCCTCGATGCCCCAAGAAACACAGGTCAACTTCCTAAGCCTGATGGGGGGAGGAAAGTGTTTAAAAAGCCTTATTGCAGGTTCACGCAGAGGCTCAAAGGTTCTCCCACACGCCATGGTCGGGCGGTCAAGCTGAACTCTGTTGGCGAGCATTAGTCTAAGTTTTCAGAATGCACGATACGTCTTTTGAGCAGCTGAGTTCCTGCCACAAGACCATCGCGACGGGTTAGTCTCGCCAATCCCAACACGTTAGTTCCAGCCGCGTTGGGGAACAGATACCCAAACCCTCCCTTGTACCTTCCTACCTTACCCCCTCAGTCCTCACCCATCCCACCCTTGCAGCCTCCCTCCTTCTCGTCTTCTCTCCTAATCCATCCACCTCTCCTCCCTTGCAAGTCTTTCCTTCTTTCTCTCTTCCTCTCTCCGTCCATTCGTCAATTCATCATACCTTCATTCCATCTTGCGATCTTCCCACCTAAACCCTCCCTCCACGGTCCCTCTCTCCTTTCTCTCATCCACCCATCCCTTCACCCTTGCTTCCCCTCCCTCCCTCCCTCCCTCCTCTTGCAACCTCCGACAAACACCGAGTCATCACTTCAGAATTTCCTACCTTTTGTGGCATTTTTCTCTCTCCACTCGAGCAGGTGTTTTTAAGAGATCAGAATGGCAGCTTTTCTTCATTCCTTTGACTTTTATCGCGCTGAACCGCTGTTAGCTATCACGGCCTTGCTATAAAAGAGGTTTAGATACGAAGCAAGGTATTTTCACTAATCCTCCAATAATATAAGTAGTGTTTATACCGTTACTACTATCCTTGCCAGTTTTAACATGGGAGTGAATAGGATAAGGGAGGTTAGATGGGGGAAGGGAAGCTGTGAGACAGGTAGGGATGAGGGGGACATGCGTGGGAGGTTAAGAGATGTGAATGCTGAACGCGGCAGTAAGAAAGTATCCAAAAATGAAACTACAATGTTGAAACTTAAGCTTATTCTTCAGTATCTTTATTTTCTCTTGCTCTTTGTGCGTGTATATACAAAATCTTGACTGCTTTAAGTTCGCGTTTTCTTTAATATACCCGTTTTTTGTTGCTCTTGGTATACACAAAGCTGGAGTACGAAGATGAAGCTACAATGTTGAAAGTTAAGCTTGTTCTTCAGTATCCTCGTTTTCTGTTGCTCTTTGTGCGTTCATATGCAAAGCTCTTGACTGCTTTATACTCACATTTTCTTTAATAAATCCGTTTTTTGTTACTCTTGGTATGCGCAAAGCTGAAATATCCAATATGAAGCTGCAATGTTGAAATATAAGTTTACTCTAAATTTTTGTTGTTTTCGTGTGTATATTTACAAAGATTAACTGTTTTAAGCTTGCATTTTCTTTAGCAAACCTGTTTTTTTTTGTTACTCTTGGTATGTGCAAAGCTGGAACATTTAAACTGAAGCTGCAATGCTGAAACTTAACCTTTTTCCTGATGTTCCTTGTGCGTGTCTATACGAAGCTTAACTGCTTTACCGTCGCATTTCCTTTAAAAATAACCTTTTTGTTCCTCCTGGTATGCGCAGAGCTAGACTCCCACAATTTTCCTTCACCCACACTCGAGTTTAAGTTAAGAACCTGCCTTTATTTTAGCGTTACACTCAAGTAGGGCAATGAACGTCACCTCCCTCACTGCAGGTTAGTTAAGCCTCCCCCCATCAACACCTCTTCAAAATTACTCTCCCCTTGGGTCTGTAATTTCTCGTTGACTCCTTTCCTCCTCGCAGTTCTTAAATCACCTTATCAGATCACGCCATTAATCAGTCTCATTCATTACCTCTTAACAGTCTCACGCACGCTGCAGCATCATCATCTCCCCGGCATCTCTCCTCCATTATCTCCCCCGCATCACAGCACCACACAAATCTCTTTATCTCACATTATCATTCATTTGGTTCCGCTTTCCGCCGTAAATTAACGCAACCTCGCACCTGACGCAGTTAATGTGCCCCGAAGCTCCCTGAAACCCTTACAAAATCCCCAGGCAGGTTCGAATCCTCCCCTGAGACTCTAGGATTCAATTATGAGGAATTTATTGAGGGAAATTACAGGGAGAAAGAAAAATGGGCCCACGCTGAGAAGGTGAAGGGTCAAGTGGTGATGGGAGATGATGGGATGGATAGGGATGGGTAATGGAGGGGAAGGGAAAAAGGAAGGGTGACCAGAGGCGGAATATGCGAGCGGGGGAGGAGTGAGTGAGTAACAGGTGAGTGAAAAATGGGTGAAATATAAATATGCAATGCGCAGTAAATTATATAAATGGAAATCAGGAACGTGAGGAATAGACTTGAGGGAAAAGAAAGGGAGTGAGGAAATATAACAGAGGAACTGGAAGAGGGAAACCATGGAAATGATGGGGGAAGTTAAGGCAAAGAAAGAAAAGGGGTGAAAAGAGGGAGAAGAAACGAATATGGACTGAAGAGAGATACTGGGAAAGAAAAATGGAGGAAGAAAAAGGAAAACAAAACAGGTGGTAGTGGTGGTGGTGGTGATGGTGATGGCGAGGAAAATTAAAAATAATAAAAACGAAAAAGAACGAATGCAAATCACTTTCCACAAATTAACCTTTATGAAAACCTCACCACAAATCAAATTATCATTCCTTCCATAAACAGATGAACACGTCAGCCCAGAAAAAAAAGCATATCCTCGAAAAATAATGAAAAAAATAAATAAATAAACGAAAACAGTATTTAAAAAGAAGCTAAAAGTACAAATTCTTAACATTTAATTTTCTACGTGAGATTTATGAGATAGAAAAATGAAAAATAGAGATATCCACGATTGATAATGGAAAAAGAAGAAGACAAAAATGGTGGGTAGAAACAGAGGGATCTAGGAAGACATGGTAATGATGAAAGTGGAAATACGTAAATAAAAGAAAATGGAACTGGGAGGGAGAGGATGATACCAAGAAAGGCGTGAAGACAAAAAGGAGAAATGAAAGTGAAGGGATAAGAGGATCTATATATGTATTAAAAGAATAAAAATGAATGCAAAGGAGAGTCAAAGATCATTTATTGAAGAGATGATAAAAGACATATGAAATAGAAAAAAATAAATGAATAGTAAAATAAAAAAAAAAATAAAAACAGACCGAACAAAGAGAAAAAAGAAACACGAAAGATAAAAGAAAGACAAATAATAGACACAATCTGAAGAAAACACTGACACAGACAGAAATAGCGAAAGAAAACAAGGAGAAAGAGAAAAAAAAGAAAAAAAAAGAAGTGGAAGGGGAGATAGCGAGAAACGGATGAAGTTAAAAGTGTAAACGTTGAAAGAGGAACGAAGATGAGTAGGAGGAAAAGGAAAGGAGGAGGAGGACAGGTTAAAGAAACAGGTAGACAGGTAGAAAGGTAGACAAACACACCTGTTGCGAGAGAGAGAGAGAGAGAGAGAGAGAGAGAGAGAGAGAGAGAGAGAGAGAGAGAGAGAGAGAGAGAGAGAGAGAGAGAGAGAGAGAGAGAGAGAGAGAGAACAAAGCAATCCAATCCAGCACATCTCGCACCTGCCAAATCTAATCACGGAATGGACCAATAATCACGACTTGCCGGCAATTATTTCTCATCAAAATCCAATCATACTCCCTTACGTGCAGAGAGAAGCGTTTTGATTGGCTGATGCGTGGCCAGATCATCCAGCCCAGCCAATCAGCGAGAGGCGCCAGGTAAAGGTGTGAGTTTTCATTTATTGCACTGCCCCAGGACAGAGAGAGAGAGAGAGAGAGAGAGAGAGAGAGAGAGAGAGAGAGAGAGAGAGAGAGAGAGAGAGAGAGAGAGAGAGAGAGAGAGAGAGAGAGAGAGAGAGAGACCACGAGATGATGGAAGAGACAATGCAATGGTCGCGTGTGAAAAGGAGGAGGAGGAGGAGGAGGAGGAGGAGGAGGAGGAGGAGGAGGAGGAGGAGGAGGAGGAGGAGGAAGAGGAGGAGGAGGAGGAGGGCAATACTAAAACCAGTGGGAATGACACAGGTAACGACTGACCAGGTGAGAAGAGATGATTGAGTAGAAGTAAGGTTAAGAAAGGTTAAGATCGAGAGAGAGAGAGAGAGAGAGAGAGAGAGAGAGAGAGAGAGAGAGAGAGAGAGAGAGAGAGAGAGAGAGAGAGAGAGAGAGAGAGAGAGAGAGAGAGAGAGAGAGAGAGAGAGACCTAACAAGCAAACTACAGGTAATATAGTCATTACCTCCACCTCTCACATAATCCTTCGTCACGACTTATCTTCCTCTGTTACCTCCTCCTCCTTCTCTGTCTCCTAAATCTGGTTCTCATTCTCTTCCCTCCGTCTCTCCGTCATCTCTCCCTCCCCGAGTGGCGCGGGTGTGGGGGGAGGAGGAGGAGGGAATAAGGGAGGAATGAAGAGGAATGAGACAGGAAAGGTTAATCTAGCGAGACTTGTATGAGAGAGAGAGAGAGAGAGAGAGAGAGAGAGAGAGAGAGAGAGAGAGAGAGAGAGAGAGAGAGAGAGAGAGAGAGAGAGAGAGAGAGAGACGCCCTTTGAGATCCAGCAAATCAATACAACACTTCTCTCGTCTTCTTCTTCTTCTTCTTCTTCTTCTTCTTCTTCTTCTTCTTCTTCTTCTTCCTCTTCTTCTTTTCCTTCTTCCTCTTCTAATTCTATACTTCTTACATACTTCCTTCATATTTTATATACATGAAAAAACAACAACATCAACAACAATTACTACTACTACTACTACTACTACTACTACTACTACTACTACTACTACTACTACTACTAACACTAATACAAGGTTATTATCGCCGCTATCATTGTTGTTGTTTTTGTTGTTATTGTTATTGTCACACACACAAACAACAATCATTAAAAAAGGGGAGGTACCAAACACTCTTTGTCCCCTTCTCTCCCTTTCCCAACCCCTCCATCCTCACACACACACCAACCGTCCCTTCAGAACCATCCTGCCTTTTTACCTCCAAGCCTCCACTCCCTCGAACCATCCATTAATTCCCCCTCCAAGCTCCAAAACCTCACAGAAACATCCATTTCCTTAAATTCCAACAGTTCTTTCCCTTCCAAGCCTCCATATCTTTTAAAACTATCCATTTCTTTCCTTTCCAGCCTCCAGAACCCATACAGGACTCCACATCTTCTAAAGCCACAGTTACCTTTCCTTTCCAGCCTCCAGAACCCATATAGGACTCCACAACATCTAAAGCCACAGTTACCTTCCCTTTCCAGCGTCACACAAGCCTCTATTCAATCTCAAACCATCATCTTACCTCCCTTCCAAACTCCAGCCTCAAAGAGCACTCCACTCCCTCTCTCCACTCGAAGATACATCCCATCCTTCCCCTTCAAGCAACCAGACCTTCACATAAGACTCAAATCCTCACAAAACCACCCATTTCTTCCCCCTTCCAGCCTCGTACAGCCTCCTCTCCATCTCTACTAAGAACTAATCCAAGAAACATCCCCACACCGTCACTCTCAGCCTCCACTCCCGTCAGAGCCGTCCCCCTCCCCCCACAGTCACCTTTTCAGTGCCAAAGGGGTGTGGAGCTTCAATATCCACTTAATTAAATCCTGGCACGTCCGAAGGTGTGATAATTGGCGACACAACATATGGCAACACATGTCTGCTGTTGTGGCGGTTTTCACTTTGACAATATGGATTAAAATTGTGATGTTTAACTTTTTTTATGTTTTTTTTTCAGGTTTTCGTCTTTTTTCATTTGTAAGGGGGACGATAAGATAAAGTTTTAATCAGCATTATCAGTGGTGTGCGAATGATTTTTATCGCAAAGGTTGATGTGTGTGTGTGTGTGTGTGTGTGTGTGTGTGTGTGTGTGTGTGTGTGTGTGTGTGTGTGTGTGTGTGTGTGTGTGTGTGTGTGTGTGTGTGTGTGTGTGTGTGTGTAAGATATGTATTTTCGTGAATTAAAATCATGACTGTGAGTTAATAATAATAATAATGACGTATTTTAATTAGTACTCTCTCTCTCTCTCTCTCTCTCTCTCTCTCTCTCTCTCTCTCTCTCTCTCTCTCTCTCTCTCTCTCTCTCTCTCCCCGCAAAAAACACCCCAAGAAAAGGCATGCATTTGAATGCGAGAGAAAGAAAAAAAGTGGGGTGCGTGGAAGGAACAAGGATGGAGAGAAGGATGGAAGGAGGGAAGGAGAGAGAAGGAGGGGAAGGAGGAGAGTAATTCGACTTCAGGTGTGTCCAGGTAATGTCAGGTAGGAAGGTAGAAACTCCATCCTAATTGTTATTACCGTTATGGAGGAGGAGGAAGAGGAGGAGGAGGAGGAGGAGGAGGAGGAGGAGGGGGAGAGATGAAAATTTATAACGGAAAGGAATAAATGAAATTAGATAAAAAAAATAAATAAATAAATAAAAAAGGTGCTAAATCAATTTGCATTACGAAACTGAGTTGAAATAATAGGTAATCAACTTTTAATCATTGACAAAGAACTAAAAAAAGGTAAATAATAACAAATATGAAATTGAATAGATCCCAAAACCGCAATATCCTGAATCCATTAGTTAAAATAAAAAAGTTGATGATGAAAAAAATGGAATGATCAATATTTCACAGGTGCGTTTTCCAATTACTGAGATCGCAGGCAATTAAAATAGGTCAATGTACAATTTATCTTAAAAAAAAAAAAAACACCTCAATTTTATCATCACGAGAACCACAAACATTTTTTCATTACTGCTTATTCTCAATTTTATTCTCCATCTTTCTCCTCTTCCATCATAAGTTAATGCACAATTTATCTTTCTAAAAAAAAAAAAAACACATAAATCTTGTCATTACGAACACCACAAATATTTTCATTATTGCTTATCACTCATTTTTATTCTCTATCCACCTGCTTTACCTGTTCCCCTGCTTCATCAGCTTCTTCCACCTCCTCCTCTTCCACCATCATTATTATTCCCAACATTCATCAAATCAACGTACCATTCTCTCACACATGTCCTGGATATCATTTGCAGAATTTAATACCCTCAATTTTCCCCTTCTCCCTTCCCCCATCTCTCTCTTTCTCTCTCTCCTTCATCATTTCGAAAAGGGAGGGAGATAAAGAGAGAGAGAGAGAGGGACAAAATTCAGGACCGTGGGAGAGACGATGACAAAATGGTAAAGATGGTGAGATGTATTTTGCATAGGTGAGTTTGTCCCCCTCTGCTCTACCTGTCCCGGCGCGAATACTGGTAATTGGACGTGTTGTCAGGTGTGTGTTGATTGTTTCAGGTGTGGGGGACTCTCTCTCTCTCTCTCTCTCTCTCTCTCTCTCTCTCTCTCTCTCTCTCTCTCTCTCTCTCTCTCTCTCTCTCGACACCATATCGTGATGTTTAGGTGCCAAAATCAATCAGGCTCTCTCTCTCTCTCTCTCTCTCTCTCTCTCTCTCTCTCTCTCTCTCTCTCTCTCTCTCTCTCTCTCTCTCTCTCTCTCTCTCTCTCTCCAATTAGGTAAGTTTTCAATAATCTGACTTTCCCTCTCCTCTCCTCTCACTCTTCTTTCTTTCCTCTTGGCAAAAAAGGGTGAAAAAAAACTTAATTTCTCCTTACACTCTAGTTGCGCAACACGAGGTTCTAATTGGCTCGCTACTAATACAACTCTTGCTCGGCTACTTCCTATTGGCTCAGGTCTTTTTCTGCAACATTCTAAGGGCGGTGATTGGCTGCTTGATGCGAGGAAGATGAACGAATGCTGCTTAGGCAATCGAGGTTTTTCGTTTTATTTATTTATTTATTTTTTTGTCGTGTCTCTTTTATTTCCTGTCTTCTACGTATAGATCCTTTCCAGCCAACGAGGATGCTTCTCGTATGTTTCTTCTCAGTATAGGTTCAATAACGTTGTCTTATATTCCAGCTTGTAATGTTATTCTGGGAGGTTCTCTAATTATTATTTCTCATTTATTTCTTCTATTTTTTCTAGCATGTCTTTCTTTAAGCAACGGTATTTCAACATTATTTTCCATCATTTATTTTTCTCTTCAGCTTTTTATATCAGTTTTCGTGTATATATATTTTTTTTTCAGTACACCTTCATTAACAAGTGTATTTTCATGTGGATTTTTAAGAGTAACATTTATGACGTAGTGTATGTTGAACTGGATGTTAAACGTATGATTTTCTGGTTGTAAATAAAGAACAATTAAGAAATGAAGACATACAGGTGATTTGATATACCTGTAAATTATTCTACTTCTTTCACATGCGTTAAAAAATATAAATTAAAGATCTATTTGGAGAGAGAGAGAGAGAGAGAGAGAGAGAGAGAGAGAGAGAGAGAGAGAGAGAGAGAGAGAGAGAGAGAGAGAGAGAGAGAGAGAGAGAGAGAGAGAGAGAGAGAGAGAGAGAGAGAGAGAGAGAGACTGTATACTCATCGTGCACCTGGTGATCTATCACAGCCACACTCACCTGAAATATAAAGAGAAACGGTATTAATGAGGGAACACAAAGGAACACAAGGAAAGAACAAATACCTTATAAATTAACTCTTTCGATACTACATATTTCCGATAAACTACACAAAGAGAGAGAGAGAGAGAGAGAGAGAGAGAGAGAGAGAGAGAGAGAGAGAGAGAGAGAGAGAGAGAGAGAGAGAGAGAGAGAGAGAGAGAGAGAGAGAGAGAGATTTTTCCCGCATCGCATCAAACTTCCATTAGTCTTGGACACTTCCCACCCACTTCTTTCACGTTAGTCTCTCAATACACATAAGTATCAGAAGCTTAAGAGATAATTCACCTCCCCGTCCAGGATATACCTCAGGGGGGCATAGTGCATGGAGAATCTAACTTTTCATGCCTTCTTTTACCTTTTCTAAGCCAATTCCTGCCCTCCCGCCACTCCATCTCATCCTGCAATCTCTTTCGTCCTCTAATTAGCGGTGAACAATTTACCTTCCCTGCGCAGGTGAAATATTCCAGATACAAGCTCCTGGAAACGTGAAGGGTTCTCGAGGAAACTTTCAAGACTGGAACGGTAAAACTTGATACGGATTGAACTCTAGGCCTCTCTTATGCTCCAGATGCTAAGGGGAAAGGGGAGAAAAGAGGATATATTGAAAGGAAAAATATTGTTACTCCTATGACTCGTGTATTGAGATGGGAGAGTGACGATAGGATACTGATGAAAGGATTAGGGTAGAGGTTAAATCCTACAGGAAAAGCCACTGAGTCCTATGTAGGAAGGAGGAAGGGGGAAGGAGTCTACATGGAAGGACTTCTGAGGGTAACAGTTCAAGTAGAGCTCGCGACTTGAAAGGTAAAAAGTAACATAACAATATTTCCCTTCTTATTTCCTCGTATAATATTTTTTTTTCTTGTTGATACCTTTGTTTTCCACCTTAACTTTTTTCCACCTATACTAGGAAGACTGACTGATCATTTTTTTCTTCAGAGTTCAATTTTTCAGAGGTAAGGAGGAACATGACCGTATCTTTCTTCTTATTTCCCCTTATGATATTTCTATTTGTGTCTACTTTTGTTTTCAATTCTTTTCCACCTGTACTACGAAGACCCCATGGTAATTTTTCCCTTAGAATTCTATTTTCTGAGGTAAGGGGAAACATGATCATATCTCCCTTCTTATTTCCCCTTTAAATATTTCTTCTTGTGTCTGTTTATATTTTTGTTTCTGTTTTCCATCTCTACCTTATTCATCAACGAGACTCTCTCATAACCTTTCCCTCAGAGTAACGAGAAATATGTTTATATCTCTTCTTATTTCCCTTAAAATATTTCTTCTTGTCTGTGGTTTTGTTTCCCGGTTTAACCTTCATTAGCGACACACCTTTACAATTACCTCCCCCTCAGAACTCTCCTTTCCCACCCTGTCTTGTTTACTGCTGTTCTGTATCTCTTAGTCCATCCACAATGCCTCCGTTCCCTTAGCAGGACAAGACCTCAGGACGCAGTTAAGGATTCAGGACGGGTGCTGAGGGAGAAACGGTAGTCATAGGTGTAGTACTAATGACTGCTAATTAGGGCAGGTGTAATTAAAGGTACAATTGGCCTTATAAACACTTAAACTCCCTCCTGAATTCATTGAACAACACTACAGCGGTAAGGGCAACAAGTACCACCACTGTCACAACAACTACTGCTATTACTACCACCGCCACTACCAGCAATAACAATAAAGCGGTCATTTGCCTTTTTAATTGGTAAATACAAATGCTGAAAACGCACTCTGATCCTGCATTCACACAATCAATGCCATATATTGTCTCCACGGAATTTAATAAAAGATGATGGAGTCTGTCGTTGTTTGTGAGCTGGAGGTCGACAGCGAGAGCGAGAGCGAGAGCGAGAGCGAGAGAGAGAGAGAGAGAGAATGGAGTCGGGTGTTCTTCTATCAATGAATGCGATTCTTATCATGTAGAAGTGACATGGTAAGACTGTAAGAGTGGAGGAGAGAGGTAAAGAGGAAGAGGAGGAGGAAAAGGAAAAAGGAAGAGGAGGAAGAAGAAGAGGAGAGTTGATGTACATGTATGGAAAGGACAGTTGATAATGAACAGTGCATGTTAACAAACCACGAGAAATGGGAGGGATGTGACGCCACTTACAAAGATGGAAGAGGAGGAAATGGATGATGATGGGAAGAGGAGCAGAGGGAGAAGAAAAAAATAACAGAAGAGGAGGATGAAGAGAGACAGGCAAATAAGAAGCAGCTGTTAATAAAGGAAGAAAAAAATGATGGAGGTGAGAAGGTGAGAAGTTATATAGACTGAGGAGGAGGAGGAGGAGGAGGAGGAGGAGGAGGAGGAGGAGGAGGAGGAGGAGGAGGAGGAGGAGGAGGAGGAGGAGGAGAAGGAGGAGGAGGAGGAGGAGGAAGAGGAGGAGGAGGAGGAAATAAGGAATAAGTGGCGTGGGAATTGTCACTTTACGAAGGTCGGGGGAGGGAAGAGCAGAATGATGAGTACACACGAAAGAAAGAAAAAAATAAATAAAAAGACAATAATATCCCGGATGGAAGGTGAAGAGGATGAATAAGAGATTGCGAGTAATGAAACTGTCACGAGAACCAAATACAAAATGGCGTTTCAGAGAGAGAGAGAGAGAGAGAGAGAGAGAGAGAGAGAGAGAGAGAGAGAGAGAGAGAGAGAGAGAGAGAGAGAGAGAGAGAGAGAGAGAGAGAGAGAGAGAGAGAGTATAAAGAGACAAACATAAGGACAAAGAAGACACAAATGAAAACAAAGAAAGATATAATATAAGATTTAAAAAAGATAAAAAAACTAAAACAAAAAAGAAAAAAGGGACGAAGAGAGAAGACACTGGAATGAGGCACGGATGGAATTCATGGAAGGAGGCTCATGAAAGAAAGAAAAATATGGAAGGAAAATCATTAGGTCATGGAGGAAAGAAGCAAGGGAGGAGGGCCATGGAGAGAAGCTTAGAAGGTCATAAAAGAAGGAACCATGGAAGAGAAAAGAGGATCATGGAATTCAGAAAGGATGGTCATGGAAGGAACATCATGGAAGAAAGATACATATAGAAGGATCACAGGAGCAGGATAAGGGCAGAGAAGAAGGTTCAAGGCGTACAGGGGACAGACCACAAGCTCGCCTCGGACTCATGGCCAAAGTTTACACATTCAGCGATTCTCATGGCACCCATAAGCTGATAAGGCCGACCATCTTACTTTTGGCAATATACAAAACTTTTCCCTTCTCCTGATCAGGGTTTCAGTCTCGCAGGATCAGCCAGAATTATTGGATTTCTCCTTGTAGTTCTTCCTTCCCTCCCCTTTTCCTTCTCTCTCTCTCTCTCTCTCTCTCTCTCTCTCTCTCTCTCTCTCTCTCTCTCTCTCTCTCTCTCTCTCTCTCTCTCTCTCTCATCCTCTCCTTTCTTTTCTCGTGCAGTGTCTTCCTCAATCCCGAGATTCGAAGCAACAACAAGGCCTGGCCGTGAAATAACACCGGTCTCCTCGTGCAATCCAAACCCAGAGGCGCCACCCACATTAATCCTTTCACAAACAAAGGAGAGGAAGCAAAACTAAAAGAAACACCCACCTGGAAAATAAGTCAGTAGTAATTTCCAAACTATTCCCTCGGTTTCTGGTAGCATTCCATCACGGGGGAATGTTTATATTATAATTTAATCTACATTCTTGTTGACTTGGGTTAATCAGAGAGGCAACAGTTCCCGGAAGATTGGCCCTCTCATTCGGGAAAAAAAGGCAGGGAACCCTTCAAGGCTGGAGAGAATGTTGGTAGAGCAAATGTAATGAGACGTGAAGGAAGGAACTGGGCGGCCCGAGAGGAATGGAGGGAGTGGAGAGTACAGAAAAGGACAGATCTGGAAACTGTACTGGAAGTGGAAGAAGAAAAGTGGTCAGTGGGTATAATGATGTTAAAGAAAGACAGTGATATGTGTGAATTGTTGTAAGACAGAGGGATGGAGGGAGTGGATTGTACAGACATGAACAGATCTGTAAACTCTACTGAAACTGGAAGGAGAGAAGAGGTCAGTGTATATAATGATGTTTAAGGAACAGAGTGATAAAAATGTGAATAATTAAAGTAGGCTAGGGGAAGGGAAGGACTGAATAGTGGAAGAATGAATAGATCTAGAAACTATACTGAAAATGGAGGAGGAACAGTGGTCAGAATAGATAACACTGGAGGAGGGAAGACAGTGTGAATTATTAGGAAAGGACAAAGGAAGGAGAGCGAGACTGTGAAGCTGGGTGAGGAATACAAGGGAGGAAAATTAAAATACGCTGTGATGAGTGAGGTTAATTGGAGGATTAAGGACGAGGGAACAGAGTAACTGGTGGTAAATGAAGAGGAGTACACAGAGGGAAGACTACATACATAACTCCACAAAACACGACAGTTCCTATCATCAACATTAATGCAAATAAAAAGCGATACAAAATGCGCCAACACTGAAAATTCATATTACAGAAAAGAGAAAACATTTTTTGAGCTTGGACAAAGTCATCATATAAAATACAAGACACAAAACGCAGCAACAGAGGAAAAAGAAAGACTAAAAACAACACGTAAGAAAGAAACAGAAGGAAAACGCGTCAGAATCATTAGGCAAGAGAAACCTCAAAAGAACAATAACAACTGATGAATGGCGGAGTGTGTGAAGAAAAATGAAAGGAGAACGAGGAGGCAGCAGAATGTGTCAGTGCCTCAATACATTAAGCACCGCCGAGAGAACCCCAGGGACGCCCACCAGACGCATTACGAAGAGAGAAACTAAATTACAAAGCAGATGGAAGCAACTAGACGCCCCTTGAGGCAAACACTCCACCAATAATGACTACAAAGCGGAGACTCAAAAACAAGGAACTTAAATACGAATAAGTCCAAAAAAAATAGCACAAGAGACTCGGTTCAAAAGAGAGAGTCAGGAAGAAAGAAGTCAGTAACAAAGCCACCAGCACAATTACTCAAAATACACCAATAACTCAATGCCAGGAAGTCAAAAAGCAGCGAAACTAAACAGGAATAACCCGAAAAAAAAAATGCATAGGACTCAGCTCAAGAGGGAGAAGAAAGAGAGAAGAAGAAGAAGAAAAAAAGCAAGTACTAGCAAAGCCACGAACACAATTACTCAAAATCCAATCAGCAATTATATTTACAAGCTGCAGTCGACTGTAATTTAGCTCAGTGTAGTGCATGTTCAGTGTAGTCCGGTAACAGCATCTGAATACCCTGGGGCCACGAACAGCGCCAGGTAAAGAAATGAAAGGTTGCTAATTTTAAGGATCATTAAGGAAATATATATACTTTTCCCTCTTCTTATTTTTAACTCGGGAGGGTTGCCGAGGAGGAGGTGAGGGTGATGGAAGGAAGGGACGGTGGTGGTGAGGGTGGTGATGGTGATGAAGATGGTGAAATGGCACGTCTAATTTCGGCAAGCACAGGTGACATGTGACTTAATTAGCGAGGTGTGTCAGGTGAGATTGACAGGTGAGGTCCATATGGCAGGTGCACGACGGGAGGAAAATTAAACGAAAACTGAGTAAACTGAGGATAAACTAAATTGCCTTTTAGAAAACATAAGTCAGGCGGACGCAAAAATACTCCGATTTGGAAGTGACGAGAGGGAAAGAGGATACGTTGCTAAATAAAGTAATAATTATTCATGGAAGGCAATCAGTTATTTATTTATGGGAATGGATAATCCGGATGGGAGGGAAGGAGGGAGAGAGGGAGAGGGAAAGAGAAGCTTCCATAAAACACCTGAATCACCATCATCACAACAACAACAACAACAACAACAACAACAACAACAACAGCGAAATAGAAGGAGAGAGGCTTCCATGACATACCAGACCACCACCACATCACAACAACAATAACATCAACAATAACAGCCAGAGCCAGCCCTTCTCCTCATACTTGCTCATTCACGGGGCGCGGCGGCTGCTGATGCAATAGACGTTTCCTTGAGATTAATACAAGCAAGAGCACTCCAAGATTGGTGTTCCCGGTCATTAGGGGCGACCCAGCGCTCGCCGCCCGCCTTGTACGACCGCTGGGAAATAGTCAACGCGCTTCATTAGAGGTTTACATCTGTTAGCGCTCTTTACGACGCAGCCTCAGAGGAAGAAACAGCAGGAAAATGGGGAAGAGAGATGGCTTTTGGAAGGGAGTGGAGTGGTGGTGGAGTGGTGGAGTGACTTTGGTTCAGAAGCCTCGAACAGCAGCGGGGCAACGGCAAGTGTGACCAGAAGATGCAGTTGTGTTTGCCGGCAAGAGGAGGGCCCCCAGCACGGCCATTTTTCAGGTCTTGGGCGGTCAATTTTGATAACTTATGGCCTTAAACAGCACTATTTTGAACGATGGCCGCCACGCAGGGAACATCCGGCCAGATTTATGACTTTTGCCTCAAGTTGCCGCGAGGACCTTGGTGGCGCTTCTTGCTAAGGCCACCAAGTTCGCCTCAAAGTCTCGAGGGCAAAGGACGCGTTCCCGAGACCAACCTGTTGTCCGAGGCCGCTACGCACCGCGCCGCCGAGGCACAGGAGGGTAAAAAAGCCTGTAGCAGGACCCGCCTGCTGTAGCGAATGCATTGTCTTCAGTGGACATAAATCCTGTGCTTCCCTCACTCCACCTGAATGACTGCTCCACCAGGTGGCCAACTGAGTGACTGACTGTACGCCCGAGTAATTGGATGAGTGACTGGCCGATTGGCAAGCTGAGTAACTGACCGCAGGGATGAAAACTCACCGGGGGAGAAAAAAGCTGCACTGACTCACCCAATGAATGATTAGCAAACCTGCCTGACGTAACTCAACGGAGGCTCACTTAAAGAAGAGGACAGTGTGCTTGAGTGAGGAGATGAGCACCTGACTTAACAGGTAAATTAACTACAGCTTACATTAAATAGCCCTACACGTCCACTTGCCCCGCCCCAATGCACAGAGAAAAAAAAGAAAAAGAAAAACAAGACTTATTCCTGCAACTGATAAAAAGAAGGTGGCGGGAAAACATTCGGATTAGCCTTACAGTACATCCCTTCATTCCTTCCTCTCTCTGTCCAGCGCGTCCCTTCCTCCGCACGCCTGCACCTCCCCCTCCCTCAAACCCTCCCAGTCGGGCCATTACAAACCTACCCCCGGATGCTGTCTCGGTGCGCCCTTGTGGCCCGGAGACGAGAGCTATCATTATTGCACTATCTTACCCCAGCTCGTCATAACCCGCCAGACGGAATAGCAACAAATTGGAGACTGGGGAAGAGCGTGGTAATGCCGGCCACGAGGGATGACATGCCAGCCAGCAGACGGAGGGAGAGCACTGGGAGAGGAGAGGGAGAGGGAGGTAGCAAGGTGAACGAGAGGAAAGAGAGAGAAGAAGGGAGAGTCGAGGAAGGGAAGAGAGAGCTGAAGGAGCGATGTGAAGTGGTACGCTTGCAAAAAAGATTGGAAGCGTTGCGATGGGAGAGTGGTGGGAAGAGGCGGGGGAGAAATTATTGGGGAGTAGATAAAGAGGGGGATAGAGCGGGGAGGGTGTGGTGGAGGATTAAGATTGGGAGGGAGAGCGCGCAAGAACACAGGGAAAAAAATATATGTGGAAGAAGCGGAGGCGTTGAAAAAAAACGAGCATGGAGTCATTTAAGCCGCGAAACAAGTCACAGATAAGACAGTAAGAGACGGTAAAGGAAATTTTGAGGCACACGGGTGGAGAAAAATGCCCATGGAGAGAGTTAAAGAAGAGGAGAAACAGGAGAAAAGAGGATGAGGCAAGGTAAGCACAGGTGATCGCGGGTTTCTCTTCAGAAGTGTGGGAACTGACAAGCTAAACGGGAGTCGTGAGAGGAGCTTAATAGTGATGGGGGTTTGAGTGAAGGGAAAATCTTGTGCAGAAGTGAAGACTGCGATGATGGGTGTTAGCGGAGGGATGGAGGGAGGGGAGAGGGAAGGAGGGAGGGATGGAGAAAGGGTTACGGAAGGGTGGGTGAGTCAAAAAGGAGAAGGAAATTACGAGGAAACAGGAAATACCGTACCTGTTAACGTGTTAGTAAATATTTGTGTCAGTGTGTGTGTGTGTGTGTGTGTGTGTGTGTGTGTGTGTGTGTGTGTGTGTGTGTGTGTGTGTGTGTGTGTGTGTGGCAAAAGTCTTTAAGCTAACACTCCTTCTACTACTACTATTACTACTACTACTACTACTACTACTACATCAATCACATACAAACACAGACATACAAAAATACAAACCAACAACCAGAAGACAAAGAAAGAAAGTCACCCTCACAAATCTCACCATTCCCTCACCTGCCTCACCTTCACAAACCTCACCTACCCCGTACCTGCCTCACCTTCACTCCCTCCTTCACCTTTACGAGAGGAGCAAGGATATGAACCAAACCTCCCTTTCGTCCCTTTCTGAAGTCTGAAGTCAGTAGTAATTCGTAATGAAACTTAGGTATTTCCCCGTGAGCAACTAAAGGTACTCCTCTCCTCCTCCTCCTCCTCCTTCTCCTCTTCCTCCTCCTCCTATCTCAATGTCACCCAAGTGGTCTTCAAACATCTTCACACCTCAAGTATTACAAGTTTTATTCTCTATTTAGTATTTTATGGTTTTCCGCGTTCCTCTGCGTTTAATGATCGCCCTAGCAGACCCCAGGTGGAGGAGCGACACGTACTGCGCCAGGTACAAAAGGAAAATGAGCACAGGTTG
This sequence comes from Scylla paramamosain, assembly GCF_035594125.1. NCBI lineage: Eukaryota > Metazoa > Arthropoda > Malacostraca > Decapoda > Portunidae > Scylla > Scylla paramamosain. The sequence goes on from NC_087185.1 coordinate 3,286,419, forward strand.
GTGAGGAAAGACTAAACTGCAACGCTGGGGAGGGGAAAAAAGGAAGGAAAGAAAGTTGTAAGTTTTGGGGAGTTTGCAGCAACGAGTGTGGTAAAATAAAAAGGTCTCTTACACACACACACACACACACACACACACACACACACACACACACACACACACACACACACACACACGTACGAGATGAGAAAAAAAGGACACAAACAACTAGGAAAACAAGATAAAAAATAATGAAAAGTAGAAAAAAAGAGGTAGAAAAGAATGGGAAAAAAGAGATAACACACAAAATATGAAAGGAAAAAGAAAGAACGCAAACAAGTAGGGAAAACATGGCAAAAATATTGAAAGAGATTAGATAAAAAAAAAAAAAAACACGAATCATGTAGAAGGAAAGGGAAAAAAAAACAGAAAAAAACACATGAAAAACCACAATTAGAACGAAAAATAGAGAGAAATAAAAAAAAACGAAAAATAAATCAGACTCTCACTCTTTCTCTCTCTCTCTTACACACTCACTCACTCACACCCGTCACTCAAAACACCCATTTATCACTACCCCATGACCCTCTCACCACCTCATAATGGCGACCTCTCACATGCACAACTTCCGAACCATTTAATGTTCCTAATGGTGAATGTGAGTGTGCGCCGCTCTCATCTGCCATTACCGCGTGGCCATTGAGGTTATGGGAGAGAGGGAGAGGAGAGGGAGAGAGAGAAAGGAAGAGAGAGAGGCCGGGGCATTGGGAGGGACTTGAGGGAACGGGAGGGAGGGAAGGTTGTTAAAAAGTACGGAAGGGTGAAAGGAGAGAGTAGCATTCAAAGGAGAGAGAGAGAGAGAGAGAGAGAGAGAGAGAGAGAGAGAGAGAGAGAGAGGAGAGAGAGAGAGAGAGAGAGAGGAGAGAGAGAGAGGAGAGAGAGAGAGAGAGAGGGAGGAGAGAGAGGAGAGAGAGAGAGAGAGAGAGAGAGAGAGAGAGAGAGTTGATTATTGTAATGGGCACCAGTATGAGTAAGGAAAGGCGTGATGCATTTGTCTCAGAAGGGGATGAAGAGAGAGAGGAGAGGGAGAGAGAGAGAGGGGAGAGGGGAAGGATATCAAGTGAGGGGTGGACAGCAGAAGTGATAAATTCTTCCTTCGGTCCTAATCGGCCATCAGTGAAGGGCGGCGTGGCAACCATCACCATTACCACCATTAACTCCCATCTGCCATCACCATTAACGCCACCACCACCATACACCATTAACACAGCCCAAGACATCTACACCACACCACCATCACCACCACGGGCGCTGCAACGGACACTACAATTCTCACAGGCCACGTCCCGTTCTCCATCTCGCGGCCCATAGACGACCCCAGAAGAGCCACGATTCAGCTGTTTGGGGTCGTGAGGGGTGATGGGTATACTGCTGGTGGGGTGCTGCGCCTCAGGGAACGATGGTGATGCTGATGATTATAGATAGCGTGAGACGAGAGGAGGAGGAGGAGAAGGAGGAGGAGGAGGAATAGAAGAGCTGAATAAAGGATATAAAAAGCGAGAAACCAAAGAAAACACAATAAACACAAGACAAGAAGAACGAGGATGAGGAAGATGAGAAGGAAGAGCAAAGGGGAGAAGAACTGGAGAGCGAAACACAAGAATACGAGGCAATTCTAGTAAAAGAAGGCAAGACAACACGAAGGAAGTGGATGAGGTCAAGCAGGATGAGAAGAAGAAGGAGGAAGACGAAAAGAAACACGAGGAATAAGAAAAAGAATGAAAATGAAAAAAAAAAAAAAGGGAGGGGGGGACTGGTGCGACGGACATAATCTAACTTGACTCAGGGAAACAGAATGAACTTGGAAGCCACACGGACTCCAGAGCCACATGGAACCCCGCTGGAACCCCCGACAAGAAGCAGGAAAGCCGCGCACCTCAACTCACGAGAAACCTGACTAACTTTTTCTTCCCAATTTCACGGACTCAGACTACAGGCCCGTGAATCTCCTCCTCACAGCCCTGCACCCGCTCACCTCCCTTCCTTCCCTCCTTCCCTCCTGTATCGCAAATTGCTGTCCTCACCGTCACCACCACTCCGCTACAACCGCTGCAGCCGCTACAGTTGCAGTCCCAATATGAATTTAAAGGGAAAAAGTTTCGCGCCTCATCAGAAAAGTAGAAAAAATGTGATACGTTGGTAAGTTTTCTACAAATCCATGGGTGTAAGATGGTCTTCTTCTTCCTCTTCTTTTTCTTCTTCCATCTCCACCACTTCCTCCTCCCCCCTCCTCCTCCTCCTCCTCCTCCTCCTCAACTCTTTTTTTTTTCTTCTTCCTATTCCTAATCCTCTTTTTTTTCTTCTTTTTTTCTTATTATTATTCTTCCTTCTTCTCTTATCTTTTCCTTCTTATTCTTCTTCCTCCTCCTCCTCCTCTCTTTTATTTTTCTTCTTTTACCTTTTATTTCCTCTTCCTCCTCTTATTTTCTCCTCTTATTTCCCTCTTCTCCTCCTCCTCCTTCCTCCCTCTTCGTTTTCTTCTTCTTATTTCCTCTACTTCTTCCTTCTCCTCTTCGTCTTCTTCTTATTATCCCTCCTCCTCTTCTTCGCGTTTTTGTACATATATTTTAAACTCTGAATTTCCATTAACTCATCGCACGGGGAGAAAATAAATAAATAAATAAACCAGTACTTTTAAAATTTCCAAGATGCGCTATTTTTATTTTCAGTTTTTTTTTTTTTCGCAATACGGCGCAAAGAATATCAAGTAAGATTTTTTTTTTTAAACCATTAACGCGGTAATAAATTATCTCTGGCGGACTCATTTTTAACACCTCATCTTTCATTAATTACGAGGAAACTTAAAAAAAAATAATAGTAGTAACAGAAAGCGCAATTTGACATACGAAAAAAAAAATATATAAATGTATTGTTCATATAGAAATAAAATACAATGTAAATCTCGCCAGTAATACAACATGATGAAAGGAAATTAAATGGATTACACAAAATTATTAAAAGTATATATATAGTTATTTACGTTACAAATTACCTACAATTACTCCGATTATAAAAAAAAACTTAAACCAAGAATTCAATACACACAATTCAATACAAAATATAAGCAGGTACACAACACATACACCACACAGTACACTAACCACATTACTACAATACAAATGCACACAGTTCTAATACCCAAACAGGCCCCCGCCAATCCATAACAAAGACAGGGCTGAATAATAACAATAAAGGAACAAACACAGAAACAAACAGCAACCCTATTCCCACTAATACTGTAATATTCCTCTCCCTTCTCCCCCGACACACACACACACACACACACACACACCACACACACACACAAAGGTACCCATTCACCACAACAACAGCTGACAAACACGCACAGACACACACAAACGTACAAATTAGCGGAACCACAAACATCTGCCGCCCAAACACACTCACAAACACACTCTGCTACTTAAGACCCTCTATCAATCAGGGAATCGATTTGACTGACGGGGGTAAAGGACAGGACGAGGAGGCGTGAGGGAAGCATATAAAGGCACTGCCAAGCCTGCCTACCCGTAGTGCCATGCGTCTTTGTTAGTGCCAAGGGTTAGTGCCAGCGTGAAGTGAGTTTCAGGACGAGTGAGGGGCTAAGAGTGTGAAAGAGTGAAAAGGTTTAAAACAGGAAAAGTGGGTTTCAGTAATATAGATGAATGACTAGAAGGGTTAAAGGGCTAAGGAGTAGGAAGGTAAGTACAGGTGTGTTGCTTAATGGGGTAATGGGGTAATGGGTAAGGTGATGGGGTGATGGGGTGACGACGTGGGTAGAGGATAAAAAATGGGACAAAGAAGGATGAAGAGAAAAATGCGTGAAGTTTAAGAGCGAAAAATATTAAATTGTCCATTACGGAAGAACAAATTGGGATATAAGAGGAAGCAATAAAAAAGTTGAAAATGAACACCTGCGAATAGGAAAATTTCTGGGTGAAGCAAACACGATCACATAAAAATATTGAAGTAGATGCCCAAAATTAAATTAAAACCAAGATAACAACACACATCAAAGGCTGTACCGAGACCACTAAGTAGAAACCCGAGGAATTAGGGATGATAGGACGAAAAAAGAAAGAAAAAAAAAAGAGAAGAAAAAAGTAACAGTGAACTTCAACGAGAGGAGAGCTAAATGATTTCCTACACACACACACACACATATACACACACACACACACACACACACACACACACACACACACACACACACACACACACCTCCGACCTCTCTCTCCGGCAGTTCCAAAAGCAAAGCCTCAAATAACTGCTTCGTAACCTTGATATAATGGCTCTTCTGAAGGCGCCGGTAAACCCAAGTTGAATCGCAGTGCCCCGGTTTTCACCCGCTCACTAATAACTGGTTGTGTTGTGGCTTGAAGGAGGGAAGGAAGAGGATGTAGGAGGAGGAGGAGGAGGAGGAGGAGGAGGAGGAGGAGGAGGAGGAGGAGGAGGAGGAGGAGGAGGAGGAGGAGGAGAAGAGGAGGAGGAGCACATCTAGCCGTGACTTATTGCAAATCCGGAGATAATGACACTCAGCTAAGTGACCGTCAGCGAATCCTAGTCCTCGCCCACGCCCGCACACGTCCACGCCCACTCGCCACGCCTGTGTTATTGATGACTACACTTACGGGAGACCAATCACCATCAATGACAATAGCGCACCCCAATTATCACCTGCACTACAAGGCGTGGGTCACAGGTAAGGAAGAAAGGTGAAGGTGGAAGAGTGTCAGTTTGTGCTTGTGTAAAATACTTTAGGAATATGTCTAAGGCGAGAGAGAGAGAGAGAGAGAGAGAGAGAGAGAGAGAGAGAGAGAGAGAGAGAGAGAGAGAGAGAGAGAGAAGTATTATGTGACGCTTAATGTTAAATGATACGATATATTATGATGTTATGTATTAAATTTATGAAAAAAAGATTTAAAGTCACGTAAAATATCTGAGTTTTAAATCAGGAGGAGGAAGAGGAGGTACAGGAAGAAGGGTAAGAAGAAGAAAAAAAAGAATAGAAAGAAAAGTAAAAAAAAAAAAAGAAAAAAAAAAAGAAAATACAAGTTAAATAAAAGATCCTAACTGGCAAACAAAACAAAAACAATTTCCTAACCCAACCTAACCTAACACTTTCCTAACTTAACCTAACCTTACCTAACCTAACCTAACCTAAACACTTTCCTAACCTAACCAACCCTCAAAGAAAGAAAAAAAAAAAAGAAAAGAACAACAAATCTTTAACATCACAAACAAATAAAAAAACACACACAAACACAAAGACACATAAAGAACAAAACACCGTCACAGATCCACCCGGAGGAAAAATAAACTCAAACAAACCCAAAACAAAACAAATCCAAACAAAACGAGCCAAAAAAGAAAGCGAAACGAAGCAACACAAACCAGTACACCAATGACCAGAAGAGAGCAACACCTCAACACCACAACACCATGGACAATACAAGGCAACACCTAAGGGACACGCTGGCCCGGGGGAGAAAAGCAGGCAAACTTTTCCTTGTCAGCCGCAACACCGTCAAGTCAGGCGTGTATTGGACGAAGTTTAAAGTTACAAAAAGAATCGCAACTTTAAGGAAAAGAAGAGAGGAAAAAAGAAGATAAAAGGGTTGAGAGATAAAGGGAGCACATAAACACACCCCATTAAAGGCATGAGTAAACAAAGGGATATGAAGTGAAAAAAGAGAGAAAAAAAGAGAAAAAGTAAAAAGTAAAAGAAACGAGAAAAATATACAGATTTCCATGTAAGATGAAAAAAGTAAGTAAAGAATCATGGAGGAAAGAAGAGAAAAATAAAAAAAAGAAAGAAGAAAAAAGTAAAAGAAACGAAGAACATACAGATTTCCACGTAAAATGAAAAAAAAAGTAGATAAAAGAACCATAGATAAAAGAAAAGAGAGAGAGAGAGAGAGAGAGAGAGAGAGAGAGAGAGAGAGAGAGAGAGAGAGAGAGAGAGAGAGAGAGAGAGAGAGAGAGAGAGAGAGAGAGAGAGAGATAAGACATTAAAAATTTAGAAAACATAAAATAAACTTCTACGCACAACTAAAAAAAAAACAAGAAGACTAAATGAAAGAACATAGAGAAAAGAAAAGAAAAAAAAAAACGAAAGAAACTAAAAAAAAAATTCCCAGTAAGGATGAAAAACAAACAAACAAACAAACAAACAAAAAGAAAACAACATAATAAAAGAAATAAAATAATAGAAGATGTAAACAGGGAAGAGGAAATGGGAGAGGAGGGAAACAGAGAAAGACACGATGAAAAAATAAGGATGATAATGGAGTAGAGGAGGAAACGAGGTACTGAAAAATAGAAGTAGGGAAGAAAATTGAAGAAAAATCAAATAAATGAAAAATGGACGCCTCCAGCTAAGACCGGATATTAACAGAGGAAGAATCAGAGGAGGAGAGGAAGGGAAGAGCAGAGAAAATAAATAAATAAAAGAGGGAATGAAAAATAATCAACAAGTTCCCCTCAAAAGAGCAAGGAGGAAGCGATAAATGAGGAAAAATGATGAAGAAAGTAAAAGGGAGAGGAGGAGAGGAAAAAGGAGAGCGTGGGAGAGGTAAAGAATTAAAAGAATGTTAAAAGAGATGCAGAGAGAGAGAGAGAGGAGAGAGAGAGAGGAGAGAGAGAGAGAGAGAGAGAGAGAGAGAGAGAGAGAGAGAGAGAGAGAGAGGAAACTACGTGTGTTGAATGGAAAAAGTCATCGCAAAAGCCGTCACTGTTTCCTCACACACACACACACACACACACACACACACACACACACACACACACACCATAAAGTCACTTCCTTCGTATCATTTCTCCTTCCTATTTCCCTTTCTTCCTTCCATTATCTTCCTTCCTCCTTCCCGTCTCTCCCTCCCTTTTCTTTCCTCCTTCGGATGAGACAAACGATAAATTTCCTCCTATCTTTCCTTCTCTTTCTACAAACTTATTTTTGTGTTATTTTTACTTTCAAAACAAAAAATACGCAGCGTCTAATCTTTCTTCTTTTAATACCTCGCGAGCAACACTTCTGTAATACTAAGAGTTGTGTTACTTGTATTTTATTCATTTTTTATGCAAGGATCTTATTTTCCTTACCAATCCAGTCAGTACTTTTTCTTGTAGTCTATATCCACAATTTTTATTACCTATACTATCACAACTAGTGCAAATACAACACTACCAAAACAACAACAAAAAAAAGAATTACAACACAAACGAAGAAAACACAGAACTTTGTCGAAAAAAAAAAAAATGAAAACAACGAAAAAAAAAACAGAAAAACTGACAAAACCAGAAATGCAAGAAAAAAATCGAAAAAAACAACACTGAAGAAATAAACAAACAAAAAAACAACACAACAAAAAAAAAAAGGAAAAAAAGAATCAGATCACCAAGGAAACAGAAAACACCACAAATTAACGAAAAAACAAACACACACACACACACACTTTTAACGAAACACACCCGAACACCAACAAAATACAAGAAACACACCAACAATCAAGGAACACGGCTGGGAAGAGGCCTCGCGGTGTTAGCAACAAGGCCCCAGCAACACCAGCGGTCGGTTCCTTCCTGAGACAACCCTTTCTCCCTCCCTCTCCCTCTCTCTGACACTCTGGTTGTCGCCTAACTATGACTCTCCTTTGGTCCCCTCTCAGGAACATTACGCAAAGGCAGGAGGAGGAGGAGCAGGAGGCGGGGGGAGGGGGAGGCCTGGTAGAAAGAGGAGGAAGGGAAGGAGGAGGGAGTAAAGGACAGGTGTGGGGTGATTCATTAAAGACAAAATGAGAAGACCAACAAAGAGAGGAGAGTTAGAAGACATGACGTATGGAAGAGGAGAAATAGAGGAAGGAGGAAGGAGTAAAGACAGGAGTAATGCACTAAAGACAAAATGAAAAGAAAGCCAAGACACAGGCCGAGCTAGAAAACAAGACAAATGGAGGAGAAAAGGAATAAAACTAAAAGGAATAGGAAGAGGAAATAAAAACAGGTATGAAGCAATGATGAAAGTACGAGAAAACCAACGGAAATAAAAAAAAATAAATAAAAAAAACAGAAGACAGGGTATACGAAAGAGAAACATGATGAAGAGGACGAAGAGTAACAGGAGTAGGAAAAGAAGGGAGGGAGAAATAACACAAGTACGAAATAATAAATAAAAACAAAACAAGAAAACCAAAACAAGAGAATCAAATTAGAAAACAAAACAAACGAAGCAGAAACGAAAAGATAAAGGGAAAGTAGATAGAAATAGAAGATAACGTAGAAGATAAAGGGGAATAGGACTAACAGGAGGAGTCAGAAGAGGAGTTATGCGGAGGGAAGGGAGCCAGAAAGCGGTGATAACATTAGACCAACTCCGCTGTACATCCCGGATCGAGTTGGGCGTGCTAATCTGTGCAACCGACTTCACATCAATACTTTACGGTCTGAAGACGCCGGGAACTTGCGCTGTGGACACGTTGGCCGGGAGAAGCAGGTGAGGCGGAAGACTGCTCGCCTCTAAGGAATATTGGAGGGAGGGAGGCAGCAAGGAGGCAGCGGGGAGGCAGCGGGGAGGCAGCGAGGAAAGGGAAACAGGCAAGTGTGAGAGTGAAATGTAATGGGAAAGGGTAATAACGAGGGGAAAAAAAAATAGTGGGGAAATTTAAGGATGTAAACTACAACGAAAGATGATACGGAGGAGAATAACTGAAACTTTGAAGGATTCGGTGTCAGGAAGAAGGATAACAAGAAGGAAAATGGTGATAATAATTCAAAAAATGCCAAAAAAAAGAAAGGAGAGGAGAAAAATAAGAAGGAAAGGGTAAAAATCAAGAAGGCTGTAAATCAAAAGACAAACTAAAATAAGAAAAAAATACGGAAGCTGGCTGAAAGAAACTAAGGCAGATAAAAAAAAAAAGAAAAAAAAACATTACAACGAACAAGAGAGAGAGAGAGAGAGAGAGAGAGAGAGAGAGAGAGAGAGAGAGAGAGAGAGAGAGAGAGAGAGAGAGAGAGAGAGAGAGAGAGAGAGAGAGAGAGAGAGAGAGAGAATAACAGGTAACTCACTTTTTCATCTCCCTTCACCAAACTCACCAGAAAAAAAAAAAAAAAAAAACATTAACTTCTACACACTACCCAAAAATTCCAACCTTCCCATACACTAATCCCATAACTCTCACTCCACGCTCACAGTTCTCTCCTTCTCCTATTTACTTCCTTCTCTCCCTAGCGGCCGCATTAAGGAGGAAAATCTCTCTCCACGAACTTCTCCACATCGCGTCCTCCACCAAACTTCAGACGCGCTGCTGAAACTTGAACGATGTGAAAATCTACAGACGCCTGATGTTCCCGTGCTCCGTTCCGACGACACTCCGTTTTCTTTCAGTTTTTTTTACGAAGGGTTAGGTAAGGTGTGTTCGTGATGTGTTTTGGTGGTGGTTCGGTCTGTGTCTGTCCCCCCATCCTCTCTCTCTCTCTCTCTCTCTCTCTCTCTCTCTCTCTCTCTCTCTCTCTCTCTCTCTCTCTCTCTCTGGCGGGAACTTGGTCTGTGCATTAAACTTTGACGTCTTCATCCCCCGACAACTTCTGCTCGTTGGAGGGAGAGGGGAGGAAGTGAGGGGAAGCTTAGCACATTTCTTATCCTTTTTCCCTCCTCTCCTCGCGTCTTCATCATCATAATTTTTGTTGAGGAGCATTTCGTCTCCCCTCAGCCTCCCCTCCCCCTGCTGGCGGCGTCTTGTGGCCCTCCCTCTCGCCTCCTCTCCCTCCTACAGCCTCTCCCGCGGCGCCTATTCTTCTCCATCAAAGGGTCCGCCGTCACAGCCTCGCCACTCTTCGGTGCCGTATCAATTTCCGCTGTGACTGTCGCACCCCGAGAGGTTATCACCGTAGCCTCCCCATTCCCCATACCTTCCCTTCCTTCCCTTCTCCCTGGACGCCTCCCCTTCCTCCCTTCCTCCCTCTCCCCTCCAGCCATCCATTACAGACGGAGCCATTCCTCAGATCATGAACTCCATTGGTAGGCAGTCGTAAAAATTTATAATGACGGGGAATGTTGTGCTGCCATTCATCAGGACTCAGACACTCATCTGCTCCTTGGTGGTGGGCGGCGCGGGGAGCGAGTGGCCTGCTTGCTACCTAACCAGGACATACTAGCTTGCTAACACCGGGAGCAAGAGGTGCTGGGGAGCTGTTCGGCCGCCCCAGTACACGCTAGGGAGGCGGTAATGTTGCGGTAGTGTCCTTACTGTCCTGCCGCGGACGTGTTAAGGAAAGAGGAAACCCTTAAGTGTGCCGGTGAATCCCTGTGCAGATCCCTCAGGCCGGGGAAGTCCTCGTCACCACCACCAGCAGGATTCCCGGCCCTGCACGCGGCCCTGTCCCCGCCGCGGCCTGCGCATCACGGCCACCGCCTCGCCCCGCGCGATAATACGGTCACAAATCAAAAATTACCTGACAGTAATGGGTCGGGTAATAATAATGGCGCAGGAGAACGCTTCTGGGAGGGCAGGTAATGGCCACACCTGCTGGGTGATAAAAGGGCATTTTCCCCTCTCCTGCCCTCGTCCCAAAGCTCCTCTCTGGTATGCGCGATCTCCTACCCTCTCTCACTCTTTCTCCCTCCCTTTCTTTCCCTCAGTTTTTGTTCAGCAGGTTTTGTTTCCACTGCGTCGTTTTCTCCCTTGAAAACCCCTTTCATTTCCACTTCCTACGTTACAATAACCTCGTCTGCTCATTACGATCTTTTTGTGAGGAAATTTTAAACTTGTATAAATTTTCCTTCCCCTTCCTCCCTCACTCGCTCCCTCGTTTACTTGTTTATCCTCAAGCTACCGCCCTACCTCTGCTCTCCCCCTCTCCCCCCATCCCTCTCCCTCTCTCTCTGGTCCTCGCATCCTGGCCTTCCTCTCTCACACTCGTGTTGTGCAGCCATTTTCGTCTGGCGTCACCATCAACACCATCACCGCGACACCGTTATTACATCCGTCTTCATTATCTCGTAGGCATAGTGCGGTGGCAGGAGAGGAAACAGGAGGAGGAGGAGGAGGAGGAGGAGGAGGAGGAGGAGGAGGAGGAGGAGGAGGAGGAGGAGGAGGAGGAGGAGGAGGAGGAGGAGGAGGAGGCTTACAGTGACAATCATTTTTACATCTTGCGTAGGTATTAAAAAAATATCAACAACAGAACAAGAGAGAGAGAGAGAGAGAGAGAGAGAGAGAGAGAGAGAGAGAGAGAGAGAGAGAGAGAGAGAGAGAGAGAGCGGCGTCCCTTTCCTCCCTCCCTCTCTCCACAATGTCGACAAAATGAAACTATTCCCATCAGGGACTTTAAAATCAAACATTCATTAATTTCTTTTATTCCTACGATGTTCCCTTCCCCTCATGTCTCATCTCTTTCTCCCTTACTGCTCCTTCTCTCCCTCCTCTTCCTCCCTGTTTCCCCTCACTAGACTGTTTCTCACACCCTTCTCCCCTGACACACACACAAGCAGACAGACAGGCACGTGAATCAACCCCCATTTCCTCTCCTTGCAACACAAAGGAAGCAAACTACACTACTCTCTGGGAAGCAATTAGTGCATTACAAAATAGACTGCAATTAACTTCACACAGAGATGCGTATTAAAAGAACCGCTTAAAACACGAAACAAACAAGTCTATATTAATCATAACCACTCCCCCTAACCACTACTCCCATCACCCTATCTTCCTCTTCCTCTCCCCTCTCCTTCCTCGGCCTAAACAACCCTTTAACTACCCTATTACACCGACCGCCGACTGATAACGACCAATTTCAAAACTATCATTACGCAATCTTTGTTTCACTGGCCTTCGCTTCTTACACAATCACGGAGAGTCACGCATCATGGCTTGCGTGTTCCCTCTTCCAACACTCGGTACGTAGGGTGATACCAAGGTGTGGGTCTGCATTTGAGGGTGCGCATAGGTGTCCTAGGGTGAAAACAGGTGTTAGGTAATGTGAACTGTATTTTTTGGGGGGTATTCGCGCTTAGGGTGACTTCAAAAGGGTGTAGGTCTGTGATAGTGCTGGATGTTCTAGGGTGATAAGTAGTGGTGTGTAGTAGGGTGACTTCAAAAGGGTATAGGTCTGTGATAAAGGGTGTGCTGGATGTTCTAGGGTGATAAGTAGTGTAGTGTGATTTATTTTTAGGTGCGATGAAGGTTACTTGGGAATACTGTGTCTGGGAGGGTCTGGAATACACTGTGAGGTGATACGTGTGAGATTAGAAGACTTGTGCTGTAATGGAATCTTTAGGCTGACGGCAAAGGCTGGATGACTGGGATAGAATGCACTAAGGCTAAGAAATGTTAGTTCTAGGCATGTACTTGTTACTGTACTGGGATTCAAGGTGTACTGGGAATGGGACGCACTGGTGACGTCTGAGAATTAAACTTAAAAAGTCTCACTACTAGAAAGATTAAGCTGGAAATCCTCAAAGTACTTGAGAATTTAACAGCTTTTAAGTGTACAAGTTAAACTAAGAGCTCAATGTATTGTGGTGACTTGTATACACTGGGAGTTAGCTAAACAATAAAAAAGAAATCTGGGTGAGCTGGAAACCTTCAAAGTACTGGAAACACGTACTCTGGAAGCCTGCTGGGACCCTGAAAGCTTAGTGGGCGCACTGGGGGCCTGCTGGGAGTACTGCTGTGTGTTCTGCTTACCACCGGGACATGACGAGTACCTACTGCGGGTATTAGCCATTTGTTGAGAATAATGGGACTGCCTGCTGGGGTTCTGAGGACCTAGAGGAAAGGAGGATGGAAGGGGGAAGAAGGAGGAGGCAGGAATGAGGAGACAGAAGGAGAGACCAGGGACGAAGAGGGGAGGACTAAGGAGAAACTGGAAAGAGGAGCGGTGACCATGAAGACTAGAGCAACGAAGATGGAAAAAGGAAAGAGGAAATGGTAGAGAGAGGACTAAAGAAAAATTGGCAAGAAGAATAAGTGACCAAGAGGTTCAGAAAAGCCAGAGAAAACGGGGACAGGGAGAAGGTCTAAGTGAAAGGGAGGAGGAGGAGAGAGATAATGAGAGAGATATAGAGGGTCTGTACGTTTAGAAGAGGGAGAAAGGAAAGGGAGAGTGAAAGGGAGGAAGTGAAAGGCAGAAAGGAGCGTAGAGGGAGGCAATCAAGGGAGGAAAATCGTGAGAGCTTACATCAAAAGGGAAAAAAAAAAGGAATAAAAGAGTACGAAAGGGAGGCATGAAGAATAAAATAAGAAAGAAGGATAATAGAAAATAAATAAGAGGTAAGATGCAATAAGAAGACCGTAGACAAAAAAAAAAAAGAAAATACCATGATGAAAAATATGAAACATACAAAAAGATGAAGGCGTAGAGGAAAGAGATGATGGAACAGGGAGAAAGGGAGACACTGGAAAATGACGGAGGAGGAAAAGTAGAAAATAATGGAGAAGGGATCTCTCCTTTATGAAAACTCTTGGCCAGCTTCCATCTGTATTAATAAAAAAGGGAACATGGAAGGCGAAAAGAGAGAGAGAAAAAAAAAAAAGTGACGGCGGGAGATGAAAGGAGCAGCAATAAAGAGGAGGTGACAATGAAGAGAGGAGAAAGAGAGGAAGCCTTGGATAAATAGATGAAAAGAAGGTGGATAAAAAGCAACGAGAAACGGCAATTATAAACATCGCTACAATACAAACAAAGAAGACGTTACAAGGCCAACACACACAAAAAAAAAAATAAATAAAAACAAAAGGAAAAAGAGCTTGTGAATCAGATGGGGATGAGGAAGACATAATAAATAGAACAAAAATAAGAGAAAAGAAGAAGAAAGAGAAGGCAGAGACAGATAACGAAGTATACTAGGAAAGACCACCTTCTGTATCTCTTCTTCTTCTTCTTCTTCTTCTTCTTCTTCTTCTTCTTCCTCCTCCTCCTCCTCTTACTCTTGTCACTTGGAATTCGCTCCTGGTCTCCCCTCAGGCACCGGTCCGAGATTATTGTATTAATTATTACCGCCCCCTTGCTGTCCCCTTCTTCCAATTCATTTCCTCAGTGGACAAACAGCACTTTATTCCCCCTTTTCCTCCCCTCCCTTTCCCTTCACAACCTCCCCCTTTCCTTTCCCTTGCTAATCCCCACCTCCCTCCTCTGTCTGTCCCTCTCTCTGTCTCTCTCCGTCCCTCCTTCCTCCAATCACACCCACAGGGAACATTTCACTACAGAATGAAGGGACAATAGGGGAAAATCAACAAATTATTAGAGGTTGTCATGTAAATGTAGAGGAAACAAAGGAATAATAATACGACCACTGCGAAACAAAACCAAACACGTCAACATTAATTAAAAAAGTTTAATGCACTTTCCTGCTTATTCATGTTGAACTCTTTATTCAGGTCGTTTAATATTCTTTCAGAAGTTCATAATTGTTTTCTCATTTTTCACTCACTCACTCATTCTCTCTCTCTCTCTCTCTCTCTCTCTCTCTCTCTCTGTCCTGGCTTCCGTCCGACTTGTCATCACGAGGCCAACACGAAATGAGTGAATAAATAAGACGAAAGTAAATGAAAATGAATACATGAATAACAGCAAAGAGAGAGAGAGAGAGAGAGAGAGAGAGAGAGAGAGAGAGAGAGAGAGAGAGAGAGAGAGAGAGAGAGAGAGAGAGAGAGAGAGTTATAGAAATATGTCAACTTTCTCTTGTTATTCTTTTCCTATTTCCTCACTGAGAGTAAAAATAACTCTCTCTCTCTCTCTCTCTCTCTCTCTCTCTCTCTCTCTCTCTCTCTCTCTCTCTCTCTCTCTCTCTACCTGTCCCCTCAGGCGTCAGGTGAGGGGAAGCTGCCTCGGTAATACTAATGGCATGACCGCCCTCGTGTGTGTGTGTGTGTGTGTGTGTGTGTGTGTGTGTGTGTGTGTGTGTGTGTGTGTGTGTAAAATTATCGACGTAGTATCAGTAGTACGTACAATCTGCCTCTCTCTCTCTCTCTCTCTCTCTCTCTCTCTCTCTCTCTCTCTCTCTCTCTCTCTCTCTCTCTCTCTCTCTCTCAGCGATATTACTGTTATTCCTTCTCCCTCGCTCCCCTCCTCCCTTATCTCCCCTCAGCCCGTCCCTTCATCATCTCCCTTCATCGCCCTCCCTTCTCCCTTTCCTCGTGTAAACAGCAAGAAAAATAAACTATGAAAATAAATATTACATGCGTGAATATTTCTTACTTTTTTATCTGTGTACTTCTCGAAATTATAGTGTACTTAAGTCTCTCTCTCTCTCTCTCTCTCTCTCTCTCTCTCTCTCTCTCTCTCTCTCTCTCTCTCTCTCTCTCTCTCTCTCTCTCTCAATTCACGTAGTGCCTTTAACTTTTCTGCCGCTTCCATTTTTATCTCATTTTGTATTTCTCCTTGGCATTCGTTCTCTCCACCTCCGTCTGAAGGCGAATGGAGATGGAATGTAAACTTGCATTACGATCATTTGCATATCGATATTCGTCTCAAGATATTCTGATAGATGTGGTGGTGGTGGTGGTGGTGGTGGTGGTGGTGGTGGTGGTGCAGGCTCTGGTAAAAATATTGAAATAATCTTAATATTTTTTTACTATTCAACGCTCACTACTACTACTACTACTACTACCAGTCTCTCTCTCTCTCTCTCTCTCTCTCTCTCTCTCTCTCTCTCTCTCTCTCTCTCTCTCTCTCTCTCTCTCTCTCTCTCATCGCCTAATCCTCGTCTTACCATACATCCTCACATTTCACTTATCTCCTCCTCTTGTACCACCCACCTCTTCCTCCTCCTCCTCCTCCTCCTCCTCCTCCGCCAATAACTTTCCCTCCGTCCCGCCACACGAAGGAAGAACCAAAGGGCAAAAGACTGACGACCACCGCCACCGCCGCCGCCTCTGATGGATGGCGCTAAAAGTTTCGGAAATACGAGAGCTGGTCCCGCCAGATACACGTCCATATTCTAGTGTCCCAAGTTTGATGGGGTAATCCAGCTCTGGACACAAGCTGACTTTGCCTGGAAACTTCTTGTGCTCTGCTAGATTTGTTGCTGGTGGAAACAGGAATGAGTGGCTGGTGTGTGGATGCAAGTGGATGGGAGTGAGGTCTTTGTTTCCATCTCTTGTCTTTCTCCACTTTTGGTATTCAGGGATGTAAGTGTTTGTTTGTTTGTTTGTTTGTTTATGTTGGATTTGGTGGATTTGCTGCATGTGGATTTGTGAGTGGGAGGTGTGTGGGTGCAAGTGGATGGGCTGAGGTCTTTGCATCTACTACTCTTTCTCCACTTTTATTATTCAGGAAAGTCTTGCATTTTGGTGGATTTGTTGCAGGTGGAATTTATTGTGAGTTGCTTTTTTTGTGAATGGAAATGGACGGCTGCTCCTCCTCCTCCTCCTCCTCCTCCTCCTTCTCTACTTTAACCATGAATCCCTTTCACTCCTATAATCTTGCACAAAACTGTTAAAAATATACAGTTTACATGGACACTGAGACAAAAAAGAGAGAAAAAAAGAGTAAGAGGTCAATTTTTGTCTCTGTAGGAGCTATTTCACAGACAAGTACAAAAAAAAAAAAAAAAGAATCGAAAAAAGAAGATTATAAGAAAAAAGTACCACTGAAAGCTTAACGAAAGGAAAGACACGATTATTTTTTTCTCTCTCCCAGACATATTTAATCAGAGAAAAAAGCAGAGACAAAAGACAAGGTAGAAGTGGGTGTAGAGATAGAGAAAAGTAGACCAAGGCAGACAAAATAACGTAGATGATAACAAGGAAAAAAAAAGTACGAAAAAAAGAGAAAACATACACAGTTCTCTCTTTCAGGAATATTTAATCAGGGGAAAGAGCAGGGGGAGAGAAAGGCAAGGTAGATATGGGTGTAGTGATAGCACAGGTAGACCAAGGTAGACAAGGTAACGGCTGGTTTAATCAGGAATGTCTGGGAGGAGTCACTCTAGTCTTTTGCTTCGGTCTAGTGAGTCTTGTTCCTCTTTATGGGACAGTACCTGGCTGAGGGTACAGGTTAATTATTCATGAGAGAGAGAGAGAGAGAGAGAGAGAGAGAGAGAGAGAGAGAGAGAGAGAGAGAGAGAGAGAGAGAGAGAGAGAGAGAGAGAGAGAGAGAGAGAGAGAGAGAGAGAGAGAGAGAGAGAGAGAGAGAGAACAAAGGCAGCTATTAAAAAAAACTGCAGATAAATAACTAAATATTGGAAACACACAAGAGGAAATAAAAAAAAAGGAAAACAACAGATCCTAAACTTTCGAAAAACACGACAAAAAGAAACGAGAAAAGCAAAAGAACAAATAAAGAAAACTTTGAGGAATCGAGTGTAACAATAACAATGAAAACAAAGATAAACAAAACAGAAAACCAAAAAAAAAAAATAAATAAAAAAAAATTAAGTTGCGTAGGTCATGAGAGAGAGAGAGAGAGAGAGAGAGAGAGAGAGAGAGAGAGAGAGAGAGAGAGAGAGAGAGAGAGAGAGAGAGAGAGAGAGAGAGAATAAACCAACTAAAAAATCCCATCCACACACACGCTAAACTAAATACATCCACACTCCACACCCACACACCCATCCACATGCCTTCCATCCGGGTGACTCCACGAGCAGCTGAGGATCCTAACAAAGACAATTACAAGTCCCAAAAACGCACACCTTATCTCCTGCCAGTTAGGGAGTCAGTGGGTTTCCTTTCTGTCTGATTACCAGTGTGGTGACCATCAAACAGAGTGGAGATACCGGTGCATGAAACTGAGTGGTGATAAGAGCTAATTTTATTATCTCTAGTGGTGCTGGTGGTTGCGGTGGTGGTGGTGGTGGTGGTGGAGAGAAATATTCCTTCGTTTTCAATTCACTTCCTCATTCTTCTCCTTCGGATTCACTTACTACTACTACTATTCTCTCTCTCTCTCTCTCTCTCTCTCTCTCTCTCTCTCTCTCTCTCTCTCTCTCTCTCTCTTGTACCACAGTAGTTCGAGTTTTTCATGTTCTTTGATTACTGTTATCATCCCATTATCGTTCTTATCTCCTTCCCTCTTTCTTCTCCTTTTTATTCCTCTCATTACCCTTCCTTTTCATTCATTATTTAATACTACTGCTAGCAAGGCACCACAACTACAATCACCATCAGTATCTTCACCATACGAATCGCATCTACTGTAACGATCACTGTAACTACTACTACTACTATTACTAACAACCACTATCGCTATTAGATCAAGAGAGATGAAAAATTTACAAACTTCACAACCTGCGCCTGTAACTAAACTGTATCTCTCTTCACCATCACTGTCTCTACTGTCACTACTATCTTCACTGCAGCTTGATAAACATCGCACCTCGCTATCATTCTCTCTCTTAGAATCACGGCACAGTAAGAATCAAGATAAGGTATTTTCACTATCAAAAGAGGGAGGTATGTTCACTATTACTTATTCCATGTATTAAATCAATTTGAGCTGCTTAGTTTATCAAGAGTTTTCTTTTCATGTCTTTCATCCCTTAATAATCAAAAGCAAGAATTTTTTTACCATCGATGAGATATTTTCACTATTATTCATTAAAAATCCCAAATCTACTTGAGCTGGTTGGTTTATGTACTTGGAAAACCTGGGCAAATCTCTCTCTCTCTCTCTCTCTCTCTCTCTCTCTCTCTCTCTCTCTCTCTCTCTCTCTCTCTCTCTCTCTCTGTCTGTCTGTCTGGCTGGTCGTAATTACAAGCCATTACAGGTCGAGAAGCGGTGCCCTGGCCAGCCTCCACTTAGCTAATGGCAAAACAATAAAGCTGATCTGAGGTGTACCATCCATAGTTTCCACCTCCCTATTACAGCCGGTTAATCAAGGGAATCTCAACCCCCCTAATGTTTCTGATACACGGGTGGTCCCTCTCCCTCTTTCCTTCTCCCTCAGACCCTTCAGCCTCTCAGATTCTTCTCTCCCGAACCTGCTATTTGTCCAGCTATCACTGCATCTTTGGTCACTATCGCTGATATGGTTCTTTTGCTATCTTTGTTATTTTATGTATTCACTGGGGTTCAAATTCGCACGTGTTTTGTTTGGTGGTGTTAGGTATTGTCCTAGTGACTGGCTGACTGGCTGGGTGACTGACTGACTAATTGGTTAGCTGACTGACTGACTGACTGACTGATTGACCGACTGATTGACCTACTGATTAACTGGGTGAATACATGACTGACTGACACAATGAATGACTGACTGATTGACTTCCCACTCGTGACTGACTGACAGACTGACTTCCCACGACTGACTGGCTGACTGACTGACTGACTTACGACTTCTGACTTCACACTAGAGACAGACAGACATACAGACAAAATAACTACTATGAACTAACATACTGGCCACCTAGAGAGACTGCACACTGCCTTCCTAAAACCTTATAAACGAGAGTGCGTGTGAAGACAATGTAAGAATGACGGTTTTAAATACGGACCCAAACCACGCACACACACACACACACACACACACACACACACACACACACACACACACACACACAGGCGAGCCACGTAGAGAAGCAAGCCATGTACATATATACGCCTCATTGTGACCAAGACTGTGGGGTGAGTAACAGGCGTCCATTACAAGCGTGTCATTGGTATTAAAGGAGGAGGTGAAATTATCCTTATCATCGTCTGGATCTTGTGCAAAGGGTGTGTGTGTGTGTGTGTGTGTGTGTGTGTGTGTGTGTGTGTGTGTGTGTGTGTGTGTGTGTGTGTGTGTGTGTGTGTGTGTGTGTGTGTGTGTGTGTGTGTGTGTGTGTGTGGCCTTGGATGGCAACGCAAGACGAGTGGGTTATCAAAGTCAAGGAGGAGGAGGAGGAGGAGGAGGAGGAGGAGGAGGAGGAGGAGGAGGAGGAGGAGGAGGAGGAGGAGGAGGAGGAGATTCACACACTGAAACATGAGTGTGATTGAGGATGGCGCTTGCTGCATGAGTGTCTGCCTACATTCCTCTCTCTCTCTCTCTCTCTCTCTCTCTCTCTCTCTCTCTCTCTCTCTCTCTCTCTCTCTCTCTCTCTCTCTCTCTCTTGCACACTAACGAAAAATATTCCCTTTCATTAAACCCGTCTCACGCTTCTCTCCCTCCTGCTCTCTCAAACCAACACCACCACCACCACCACTACCCTCGCTCATCTTCCCTTGTACACTCCTCCTCCTCCTCCTCTTCTACTTTTCCTACTCTTCGTCTCTCAATGGACCAGCGAGGCGTAACAAGGTGCCAAAATTGTGTGTGTGTGTGTGTGTGTGTGTGTGTGTGTGTGTGTGTGTGTGTGTGTGTGTGTGTGTGTGTGTGTGTGTGTGTGTGTGTGTGTGTGTGTGTGTGTGTGTGTGTGTGTGTGTGTGTGTGTGTTTTGCATCTGAAATGTTTTGCGTGTTGCAAGATTTCGTGTAGCAACGGAAAACGGAATAGAAAGAGAGAGAGAGAGAGAGAGAGAGAGAGAGAGAGAGAGAGAGAGAGAGAGAGAGAGAGAGAGAGACAGAGACAGAGACAGAGAAAGAGAGGTGGAAAATGAGAAAATAAAGTCTCTCTCTCTCTCTCTCTCTCTCTCTCTCTCTCTCTCTCTCTCTCTCTCTCTCTCTCTCTCTCTCTCTCTCTCTCTCTCTCTCTCACGCAAGGGTTGATTGGCTCGGGAGGTGCGTCAAGGCCACACCTGCACGACACGCGAGTGATTGACTTATCAAGCGCAAAAAACAAGCTTCACTGTCAGCGGGCGGGATTAGCGGGCGTGCGGGCGGCTTGCGGGGCTATCAGCGGTCAGGGGCCCAGTGCTGCTTGACGCCAAACACCGCTATGGACAAGGACGTCGAAAGGAGCTCAAGATACAACCCATCAAAAAGCAATATGTCAGTTTTTTCTTATGCCTTCAAACGTTTCCTTCTTTACTTCGTCCGCTAGATCAGTTATGAGTTAGAAAAAATTGAGTTTGCGCAGTTTTCAACCATTTTTTTCTTTACTCCGTCTCTCGTGTCAGTTAAAAGTTATAAAAATATTAGTTTTCATACTTTTTATCCATCGAAAAACCATCAATGTTGGTTTCCTTTAGTGCGTCCACTCGTTTCCTTTTCTACCTCATCTTCTTTATCACTTCAAAGCTGAAAATTTACGAGTTTTCACTTTTTTTCAATTTTTTCAATTTTTTTTTTAGTATTCGCTCCCCTTTTGTTTGGTTTGAATCCTTTAGTAAACATCTACAGCACTTAAAGGACTCACATCGACCTTTTTTTAAGCACTTTTATTGTCTGTAAGTGCTGGTTTCCTTCCGTCACCTCAGCACAGTAAGCCGTTAGGTTAGTCTAAGCGTTTCCACCTTAAACATTCTCCCCGTCACCTTCTCAACACAATAGCTCGTTAGTTCCGCCTGCGTGTAAAAAGAAGATAGTTTATGGGGCAAAAAAGTTAAATAAAAAGTGACAAATTATACATCAGTCCCCCCATACATAAAAGAGCCAAATAAGCCATTAGGAAAATTTCATTACACGCCATTAAGTAGATGACAATTCTGGAAAGGGAAAAAAATACCGGATTCTCCCCCTTTCTATTTATACTTTTTTTTTGCCCTCCGTTTATGGTTTAACGCGACTGTTTCCTGGCTATTATGTACTGTCCATTTTTCCCTGTCTTGTCAATGCCAGCGTTTCGTCGCTTTTCCCTCTTGACTGTTTTTTTTTCTATCTTATCCACATTCATCAGAAAATCGTTTTTTTAAATCTTGCAATCTATGTTTTGAAGTACAACTATCTTCACATCTCTCTCTCTCTCTCTCTCTCTCTCTCTCTCTCTCTCTGAAATCACTGTTTTCACTTCAACACCTTTTAAAAGTACATCTATCTTAAAAACAAAAAATGCTATTTCTCATTCATTACCATCTCTCTCTCTCTCTCTCTCTCTCTCTCTCTCTCTCTCTCTCTCTCTCTCTCTCTCTCTCTCTCTCTCTCTCTCTCTCTCTCCCTCACTTTTCAGGACACCCCACAAGTCTCTCTCCCCAATACAAGTTCCCCTCCTTCGGGACCAGCACTCAAAGACCACGCACCGCTCCTTTTGTTTGTATTCTCAACCATGCTAATTGATCATTGTTCCGGCCGGTGGCGTCTCTTCGTCCCCGGCAAGAGGAGGAGGAAGAGGAGGAGGAGGAGGAGGAGGAGGAGGAGGAGGAGGAGGAGGAGGAGGAGGAGGAGGAGGAGGAGGAGGGGAGTAACAGTAGTAGTAGTAATGGTAGTGATTGTATTAAAAGTCATAGGAGGAATAAGAGACAGGAAGCGTGGTGGTGGTGGTAGTAGTAGTAGTAGTAGTAGTAGTAGTAGTAGTAGTAGTAGTAGTAGTAGTAATAGTAGTAAGAGGAGTAGGAAAGAAAAAATAAAGACAGGACGTCAAAGAAAAAGAAGAAAACAACAATAACAACAACAACAACAACAACAACAACAACAAGAGCAGAAATCCACGAAAAAGATACGTAAGACGGAAAAGGAAAGAGAGAGAGAGAGAGAGAGAGAGAGAGAGAGAGAGAGAGAGAGAGAGAGAGAGAGAGAGAGAGAGAGAGAGAGAGAGAGAGAGAGAGGCAGAAAAAAATATGCAAAGGCAATTCTGATAAAGGATGGAAGGTGTGAAAGAGTAGGAGGAGCGAACAAGCTGGAGACCAGAGAGTAAAAATTGCTTTGGAAAAGATGCAAATTGGATTGAAAGAGAGAGGGAAGAAAACTATAAAAGATGAGCCGGGAGAAATAGCGGAGAGAGGAGAAGGGTGTGAGAGAAGCTGGGAAGTGAGAGAAAATGAAGAAAGGAGATGAAGAGGGTGAGGGACAGTTGGTAAAGGGAATGTGTGACGAGAAAACCATGGGAAAGATATTTGTGATTGGAGAGAAAAGGATGGTGGAAGAAAAAAAAGAAAACGGGGAAAGGTGGACAGAAAATTGACTAAAAGAACAACGGAGAGGAAAAATACAAAGAAAACACCAACAGTAAATATAAATAATAGACAAAAGAAGACCCTTAAATATATCTTAAGGAAAATTACGGATAGGAAAAACAGAAGATGAAAGACAAAAGAAAAAAAAAACAAGAAAAAAGGAAAAACTAAATCTAGGATACAGAAAGACAGAAAAGTGACAGAACACGAAGAACAGAGAGAGAGAGAGAGAGAGAGAGAGAGAGAGAGAGAGAGAGAGAGAGAGAGAGAGAGAGAGAGAGAGAGAGAGAGGATGCCCCAGCACCTCTCGTCACCTGGAAACAAAGTGAGAGTCATGGGACAACTCACGCCTCACCGCCTTGGAATAATTGGGGCCAGGCGGTGTACTGCGCCCTCGTCTGTTTAGTCACGTACCTGAGGGAGAGACAGAGAAACAGGTGTAAACTTCCCGTGAAAATAAAGCACAAAAGAATACGACTGCCACAATGTCCCTTGAATATATATTGCAGGATTTGAATAGAAACGAGAAGAAGATGAGGGAGTTGAATGCTTTTTAACAGGTTCTACTGATGTTATGAATACGCAGAAAGGATTTAAGTGTAAAAAGGTTATTAATTTTCATCGTGCTCTTCTGGGACAGTCGTGTGATATTTTGTCAGATATCACAAGTTCAATACACGGTGGAATATTGTTAATTAATACTTTTTAGCCTTAAGGTTGTTATTCATATCTTCTATAAGGATATTCAAACTTTATCTTTATATAAATACTCACTATTTTTTTTCCAGCGAGGTGAACACACGATACAATAGTCTATTTGGATTTGTAACTATATTCTTCGACATTCTCATGTATTTGTTTATTAATATCTTCAACCCACTTTCTTAACTAAACACCCAACATTCTCTTCTCTTCCCTGCCTCATTTTTTATCCCTTAACTCTCCCTCTCCATCTCATGAATTAATATTCCAATCCTTAACATTCCACGGCTCTTTCATATACTTATCATTCTATCAACATACTCAAACTCTTTACTAAAATAAACACCCACTTTTCCCTCTCTTTCCTATCATCATCCCTCGTCTCTAACCTTCTCGTCAATTAATAATCTTGTCCTTCATATTCCAGACTCTTTCATATACTTATCATAAATCAACATATTCATTCCCATTGCTAAAATAAACACCCAATTTCCCCATTCCTTCTTAACCCCATTTCTCGTCTCTAACCTCCCCCTCATGTTTCCGGCAAACTTGCGAACTTAAACTTACAAAACGTTCTCCAATGACCTCAGATTAGTGGCCGTGGGGAAATATGTTGATGTGAAGTGTGTCATTACAGGAACTTAAGGCCCTTGCGTGTTCCTCCACCTGGGCACTGCTGGGGGTTGATCACACGGACGCAGGGAAGACTACAGGGGTCGCCATTTAGAGTATAACAAAAGGGAATTCATGCAATCTGTCTCTATAATTCAGTATCGTATGGTGTGTGTGTGTGTGTGTGTGTGTGTGTGTGTGTGTGTGTGTGTGTGTGTGTGTGTGTGTGTGTGTGTGTGTGTGTGTGTGTGTGTGTGTGTGTGTGTGTGTGTGTGTGTGTGTGTGTGTGTGTTTTGTAAAGAATGCGAATACATGTGTATATTTTCATGTTATTTTGCCATAATTTTATCACGAATTCCATTCCAAATATGTAACAATTTGCATGTTTACAGTTGTGAGAGAGAGAGAGAGAGAGAGAGAGAGAGAGAGAGAGAGAGAGAGAGAGAGAGAGAGAGAGAGAGAGAGACTGACTTGAGAGAGAGAGAGAATGTGTTTAAGTCAGTCTCTCTCTCTCTCTCTCTCTCTCTCTCTCTCTCTCTCTCTCTCTCTCTCTCTCTCTCTCTCTCTCTCTCTCTCGCAGCCAGTGAATCCCCCGGGCTTACTTTATCCCTACAGCCCAGACCACGCCCTGTCCAGCCCCATCCTGTCCCCCAAAGAGCTACAGAGAGGACAAAGCCTAAAGTTTTTCTGTGCCTCATCGGTCTGATAGGGACAGAGAAGCACGAGAAGGGCGGAGAGAGAGAGAGAGAGAGAGAGAGAGAGAGAGAGAGAGAGAGAGAGAGAGAGAGAGAGAGAGAGAGAGAGAGAGAGACGTACTTACTTGTGCTCGGTGAAATGTTACAAGGAAGATAATGAAACGTGAAAGAGAAGCGAAAAGATAAATATTGTGGAGAGAATAGACGAAGAGAAAGAAAGGAAGAGAGGGAGAGAGAGAGAGAGAGAGAGAGAGAAGGAAACAAACAATAAAGAGAGACGTAAAATATTCTGAGAGACCGAGAGAGATAAAAGGACACACGCACCCACATACACACCATAACATAATCTACCCCCCTCTCCCTCTCTCCCTCAGTGACCAATGAACACAACACCACACAATGAATCTATATGTATGGTCCACCTCCTCCTCCTCCTCCTCCTCCTCCTCCTACTCGTCCCGTTCAAGATCCCCATCAGTGATATGGCGTTGCTTCCTCAGTCTCCTCTCTACTTGTTATTCTCTCGATCCAATGAAATCTTTAAGCATTGCCTGTATACTAAAAAGGAGTCAGGCGGACCTAGGCGAGGTGCTGACAGCCACTGGGGTGAGAACGAGGAGTCTGGGATGTGCTGGGGATATAAATTAAGACACGGAGAGGTTACAGGACTTGGGACGGACTAGATGATGAAAATAGGGAAGGACTCGTAAAGGTATGATAAATTTTGGTAAGGACTGGAAAAAGTTGATAAAGGTGTTTAAAAAGGGGATGCTTATAGTGGTAAATATTTTAGGTGAGAACGCAGAAAGGAGAAAATTGGAGGAGAGGGAAAAAGATGGAGAAACTACATGGAGTTTAGGAAAGACTAGGAAAGCAGTGACAAATATGCTTAAAAATAGATGTACAGGGAAGAAAAACAGTATTACTTGGTAGGACTGAATAAATGAAAAAGTGAGGGAGGGTTTACATAAGAGAGATGGAAAATACAGCAAACAGTTGATAAAGGTAGTTAAAGAGAGAGATATACACGGAAGGCAAACAATTTAAGTGAGACAGGATAGAATAGAGAAAACTGGAGAGTGAAGTCTAGATGAGAGGAAGGTGGAAAAACTGCATGAGATGAGGGAGGGTCCGGTGAGGGAGAGAGCGAGGCAGGCAGGGAAGGAGGGAGGGAGGGAAGAAGGGAGGGTGTAGAAGAGGAATCTGATAAGCTTGTTGAAATTTGACGGGCGAAGCGAGGTTATTGTTGAGACTTTCAGTGCCTCGCTCGTTTCTTCATTGTAACTGTGACATCAAAACCGCCGAGAGAGAGAGAGAGAGAGAGAGAGAGAGAGAGAGAGAGAGAGAGAGAGAGAGAGAGAGAGAGAGTAGGAGGAAGAGCCCCGTTGAATGCAAGATCCGCCCTTAAATGATGTATAGTTTGTGCGTGTTGTTATGTATTATGTATCGCCTGGGAGCAGCACATGGTGTGATTGACTTCTTTGGGTACAGACAGACATGCATATACATACACACACACAGGCAGGCAGACGGAATTGACAGGAAGGATAAATAGAACGGGGCACATCTCTCTCTCTCTCTCTCTCTCTCTCTCTCTCTCTCTCTCTCTCTCTCTCTCTCTCTCTCTCTCTCTCTCTCTCTCTCTCATCCTTAAGTCCTATATTGCTAGCATTGTGAAACCCTCTCACAATGACTATTCTGAAATGCAACAATGATAAGACAAGTTCCCACGAGTGTTTCTCTTTTAATAATGTAGAAATCTTGTTAATCTATCAGTAGAATCATAGAAAAACATTTAAAAAGACATGAAAGTTCAACTAGAGCCCTTTGAACGTAGAGATGCGCCACAGAAGTGCTTCAGAATACATTCATTCCAACTCTCTCTCCCTCTCAGGCGGCATGGCAATCCCTTAGGCATCTACAGAAGGGACGGAAGCACCTGTATATTCACGTGTAATCTGCCTCTATTCATTTCCCCGGCGAGTGTCCCCTTAATCAGTCGTGAGGGCAGGGAGTGAATGTTAAGGGTGCACCATTTCCATTTCACGCTATACTGTCTTATTTTTTTCTCCCTTATGAATTGAGAAATAAGGGTGAGCAAGGATCCTCGGCACGCTAAAGGGAAAAAGGAGGGAAAAGTTAAGGGGGAAAAATAATAAAGGAAAAACCATGAGAGAGAGAGAGAGAGAGAGAGAGAGAGAGAGAGAGAGAGAGAGAGAGAGAGAGAGAGAGAGAGAGAGAGAGAGAGAGAGATGGTGCATGTAAAGCTATGTTTTTGTAAAGATAAATTACAAAAATATTCGCTGACAGGTATTATAGGAATCTGCTTTACCTTTGTTGAGAGGAGGAGGAGGAGGAGGAGGAGAAGGAGACAACATAAGGCGAGGGGAGGGGAGGGAGAGAGAGAGGGAGAAAGAGAGAGAGAGAAAAAAAAAACAGATAAAGAGAGAGAACACGGGGAAATGAGACAACAAACAAGAGGAGACAGACATCACAGAGGAAGGAAATCACACAAAGGGAATGAATAAAAGATAAAAGCTTAGCACAAAAGCCACGACACTGACTGGCGGGAGAATAAGCAGGTAAAAGCAGAGATTAAGCAGGTGAAGCGGACTCGATGCAGTAACAACAACAACAACAACAACAACAACAACAACAGCAGCAGCAACAACAGTACCAGCAGGGACACAGGAGGGAGGAGATGAAGTAGAGTATAAAATATGAGGATAAAATATAGTCAGAGCGAGAGATTAACTATACAAAACAAGGGAGATAATAAACTTGCAGGAATATGAAGATAGATATACATAATATGTGTGAATATTGCCTTACTAAGTTAATAAATGCATGAATAATCAGGTAGACAGGTGAAGGAGGAGCACGACACATCACTAGGTGGACAAACAAACAAATACAAACAGAACCAAAACACGTTAGAGCCTCAAAGAAACCCACACAAACAAGCAAAACAAAGGACACACAAACACAAACAAAAGGTCACACACAAACAAAGGACAAACGATAAACCGCCAATAAACAAACACCAGAGGCGACAACTCGACGCAACCAAACAAAAACAAACGAAGACCACAATCAAACGACAAACAATACACGGACAACAAACAAAACATAGCGGGCGACACAACTCCACTCCAACAGACCAAAACAAACCAAGAACACACACAAACTAAGGCCAAACAATAAACAGGCAATAAACAAACCACGGCGGGCGTAACAAAGGCCGCAATCAGGTGGCGGTAGAGGAACAGACAGGTGAGAGAGAGAAAGAACGAGAAGAGAAAGAGGAGGAGAAGGGAGACTCATAAATACAAGGGAGGCCCACAACAGGTCTACAACAGAAGCCTCATCAGGTGAATTCGGGGCCCCAGCAGGTGCATGGGGGAGGGTTGAGGTCTTCAGGAGCCACAATAAGGAGGGAAGATGCCCCGTCTCATCCGCCACGGCCATGAAACTTCATCCGCACGATCAGGTTCACAGCTGCCGTGCGTCGCCGCCCTTGATGTGGAGGCTCCGCGGCAGGTGAGAGAGAGAGAGAGAGAGAGAGAGAGAGAGAGAGAGAGAGAGAGAGAGAGAGAGAGAGAGAGAGAGAGAGAGAGAGAGAGAGAGAGAGAGAGAGAGAGAGAGAGAGAGAGAGAGAGAGAGAGAGAGAGAGAGAGAGAGAGAGAGTTCCATAGCATCTAATGGATCCAAAAACATTAAGAAAAAAGTTACGTTATAGTCTATTAGAAAGACAGACATACAGACAGACAGACAAACACACAAACACACCAACAACTCACCATTCACACTTCACAACCCCCAACGCATCTAATCTGACCCAACTCCCATGACACAACCTCACAAAAATAGCACTTGCACCCTTGCATTCGCATTATTAACACATTTCTGAAGGCAGCACCGGAGCGGACAGCGTGGCGGGGTAGAGCAAGGGGCAAGGCGAGGCGAGGCGAGGCGAGGCGAGGCAGCGGTCTGAGTGCGGCTTCCTTGATCAAAATTAGGATGAAATGGATGAAATGAACACGCTAACACGAGGCGACGTTTGGACACGCGAGAGGCTTCTCCACCAGGCAGCCAGGCGAGGGAGAGGAGGAGGAGGAGGAGGAGGAGGAGGAGGAGGAGGAGGAGGAGGAGGAGGAGGAGGAGGAGGAGGCTGGGAAGATGTCGCCATTTCAAGGAAGGGCAAGAAGAAGGTCTGATCTGATAAATTACTTAAGTTATACCTCGCCTGTCTGTTTCCCTTTTTTCCACCCCCCTCCCCCTTCTCTCTCTCTCTCTCTCTCTCTCTCTCTCTCTCTCTCTCTCTCTCTCTCTCTCTCTCTAACCGTACGTCTATCAGTGAATGTTTACCTAAGTTCTCAATTGCTCTTGCTCAACAGCCTCTTAATCACGCACGCGCACGCACACACACACACACACACACACACACACACACACACACACACACACACACACACACACACACACACACGACAGCTGTCCAATTCACACACACACTCACACACATAAGCATACAAACACACCACTGTCTCTCTGTCTAGGAAGAACCGCCTCTTTAACCCCCCACCCAAGACCCTCCGTCCCTCCGTCCCTCCGTTCCTTCATCTCTCCATTCTCCCTCCCTGTCCCCACTTCTCCGTAAACCGCAACTCCTAAGCCTGCAACACTCCACAACACAGCTTCCCCCACGCACCGTAAGGCAAACTGAAGGAATTACACCTCTTTTCCTCGCCTCCTTCCTCCTTCCTTCATCCCAGCGCGCCCCAACACACGTCCTTCCATTTCCCCGCAGCGCCAAACCCCGCCATAACACGGGGAACTATCTGCCTCGTTGTCCTCGTTCTCGTCCTCGCCCCCTCCCCTCCTGAAGCTATTGTTCATAAATTTTCCATCAGGTTCGGTGTCCCCCACGCAAGTTTTGTTTGTGATCTTATTTGTTTGTGTCTCGAGGGAAGGGCGGGGTGAGGGTGAGGCTGCGGAGGAGAAAGAGGAGGAGGAACAGCAGCAGGAGGAGGAGGAAGGGGAAACATGAGAGTAAAAAACGTGGAGCAGGAGGAGAGGGATGAAGATCAGGAGAAAGACTAAGGCAGTGTAGCAGGATTGAGAGGAGATGGAGATGAGGAAGAGAACTGGGAGGGAATGGAATGGTGAGTGTGGAAGAGGGCTTGAGTGCTTAACTCCGGCTCAG
Source organism: Scylla paramamosain (assembly GCF_035594125.1). Lineage (NCBI taxonomy): Eukaryota > Metazoa > Arthropoda > Malacostraca > Decapoda > Portunidae > Scylla > Scylla paramamosain. The sequence continues at coordinate 3,316,568 of NC_087185.1, forward strand.
TGAGGGAGATAAGGGAGCGAGAAGTGCGGGAGAAAGGGGAGAATGGGAGGAGGAAAACAAAAGATGAAGAGAAGCTCAGGAAAACGAGAAGGTAGCTTTAAATCTTTCACTCTCTTCCTTTCTTCCTCCTCTTCTCTTCTCCCCGCTGAACGAATAAGGTGTCACGGGGCTTTTATCCCTTTTATGGGCGACAATGTCCTTTGATGTCCATCTCTAAGGGGCTGGAGGTCAGGGAGCTCCCCACCCAACACTCCAGTCATCCTCCCACTTGTTATAGGCGAGGTGGGCGCGGGCGGGGGCAGAGAGGGCGTGCAGGTGGGCGGAGGGTCAGCCACTCGGCCACTGAACATCACAATGGAAGTCGTTAGTCCAGTCGCTTCAGGCAGGTCAGGGGCCGTGTGTGCCGTGGACCGGACGCTGATCACGCATATAATAAACCTTCTACGGCGCTCACCAAGACGCGGGACGACGGGGCTGGCCAGGGCGGGGGGCGAGGGGGAAAAGTCGACACGAAGCCTGTGACAGATAAAAATGAGGTTCCTGGCCCTACCTGCTAGACCTTTAATGCTGCAGAGGTGAGGAGGAAGAGGAGGAGGAGGAGGAGGAGGAGGAGGAGGAGGAGGAGGAGGAGGAGGAGGAGGAGGAGAAGCGGTGCACTTGAAGGGCTTCTGCACCCCTCCTTTGCGGCCAGTGCGCGGTCTCCCTGATGCTGCGGAGGCGGGGCCGAGGTGTCCTGTGGCGGAGAGGCAGGACGGAGGCTGGAGGAGACATGAGAAGCGAAGCGGGAGGCAAGGGAGGCAGGGGAGGCAGGGAGACAGGGAGGCAGAGGTCAAGGGCGGGGATGGACGGAAAGACGCAGCCTGACCCGCAGCACAGAGGGTGGACGGAGGAAGGCTGTGGAGTATGGCGGCGGGAAGAGCAGGGCGGGGGTCTCCATTAGGGAAATACCAGACGCGGGGAGTATTTAGGAGAGAGTGCAGTCAATGTAGCGTGCGTGTCCTCAATGGCGGCCGTTTGTCAGCGCGTCCGTGTGGCTGCGTGCACGACGTGGCGACCTCCCCCACAGAGAACTTTTAAGGACGCGGCGCCTCACGGGACATAATTCAAAGCGACGCAGGACGGGCAGTGTGAGGCAGGCCCGGACGGATGCAAAGCTGCGGTATTACCATCACAATACGGCTCATGCAATATAAGAAGGATTATACTTAAGGTCTCAGAATAGGTAAGCCCTTCCCCTCTCGCAGCAACCCCAGCCCCGCCCTGTCTCATCCCGCGCCGTCACTCCCCTGGACACATGGCTTCCTTGCCTTGCTTGCTTGTCCACACTTAAACCCACCTTCCATATCTCAACCGCCGCGTCCACAGTGGCACTTCTTCCACCCTGACGCGAAATCCCCCTGAGCGATCCATTAAGATATTCGCGCTAACCTCTCCACGGCGGGCGATCGTTCAGCTGAGTCTCGCAGTGGACATAACAGGCGGATGTCAAACTGCCGATCTGACGTCTGGCTGTAGCTCCCGCGGTCCGAGGTGACGCCCGATTCACCTGAGCAGTCCCATCGCTTCCCATTGCCTCTCGTCACCCAGAGGTACCCAGGGGGGATCTTAAACTACTCCATAAAACGCAAACATTACTGGGCACGCGGCAATAAGATATGATAAGGGCATTCTTTAATAGCGACAGGCAATGAAATTTAGAGCCGACCTGATATTCCTTTGCCTGCTGGGAGGCGCGTCAGACCCGATACCATCTGCGCCTTTTGTGTCCACGGATTGCCTCAACAGCTCGGGATGATGTGGCATGTGACTGTAACATGTTTTAATAGTTTTCTTTGTTGCATGAGGATAGCGCGGCTCCCATCCAGCGGGCAGTGTTCCAGGGACGTTATCTCCTGATGCGGACGCTGGAGGAGGGGAAGGAGGAGGCGGTGAAGGCCAAGAGGGAAGGGTGGAGATAAGGGAACTAAGTGATGAAGGGAATGAAGTGGATAAGGAGCTGGAAGGAAGGAAGGAATACGAATAAGATGAACAAGAAGAAGAGGTGCTGGCGAATGATAAGAGCGAGGGAGAAGAAAGGAAAGAGAAATGGAAGATATAAAGAAGGACAGAAAAATAGGCAGAGAAATATAGTACCAGGAGGTGGAAGAAAGTACCGTAGATTAGAAGAAGAATAAAGAAAGGGAAGCGAAGGTGAGAAAAAAGAGAAAGGGTGACTATACAACGTCCAGGAGAAGAAAGGGAAGAGAGAACGATGGGGAGAAGAGGAAGAGGAAGGAATAACATTGACGAAAAAGGAGCCATGAAAAGAACCTAAGCATCAGAGAGAGAGAGAGAGAGAGAGAGAGAGAGAGAGAGAGAGAGAGAGAGAGAGAGAGGTCAGCCGAGGGTGGGGACGATGGTATCTAGAGTGGTGTTGAGAGAGAGAGAGAGAGAGAGAGAGAGAGAGAGAGAGAGAGAGAGAGAGAGAGAGAGAGAGAGAGAGAGAGAGAGAGAGAGAGAGAGAGAGAGAGAGAGAGAGAGAGAGAGAGAGAGAGAGACCTTACACATACACACACACACACACACACACACACACACACACACACACACACACACACACACACACACACACACACACACACACACACACCTCCCTTCCTCCGTGCCTCTCTCACCGTCGTCTAATCTCTCCCGTCAATCATTATTAATATTCTAATCTTGCTAGTCGCTCCTTGACGCTGCACACACCGCCGGGACGTGGAGAGCAGTTCCAAGTAGGCTCTCTAAGGACACCCACACACACACGCGCGGTCAAGAGCCTGAGACGAGAAACCGACACTAGAAGACTCCGAGGAACATAACACACGAGGAGGAGGAAGAGGAGGTGGGGGAAGAGGAGGAGAGTGAGGAGGAGAGTGAGGAGGAGGACTTAGCCATGGTCAACTACAGGATTATCTTCAGCTGGGTGTTTGGAGGCCTGAGAGGTGAGAAAGAGGCAGGTAATGGACAGCGCGGGGAGGGTGGCAGGAGGAGGTGCGAGAAAGAGAAAGAGCCGGACGAGAAACGCGGCTGAAGATAAAGCAGGAGCGATATTAGCCAACCGCATCAATCATACAAGCCCAGCACTCTTATCTCTCCAAGCGCCGCGACTGGCCTGCGCCTCTATCGCCCTCCCACTAAAGGGGCAGCATAAAAGGGCGGTGTTAAACTCCTACGGGAACCACCTCGACGGTTCAGGGGAGAGAAAAGGGAGAGGAGGGCGGCGTAAAGGGAGGAGAGAAGGGCAAGGAACCCGTAATCCTGCGAGGTAGGGAAGGAGAGAAGGGATCCAGATAAATGAGGAGAGGAGAAAGGGAGCAAGGAGGAGCAGGGGTGGAGCAGGGAGGAACAAGGCGAGGTTAAGAGGTAAGGGAGGGATAAAATGGACTATTCCTGTTAAGCGAAGGGCGAAAGTGGACAAGGTAACGTTTTTGGGGATACCTGGCCACGGTCTGAGAGGTTGAGGAAGGAGGAAGGAGCTGCGGGAGGGAGGAGAGAAAATCCGTTATGGTGAAGACTGAAGGAGGACGCTGCTAAGAGACAAGGAAGGGAGAAAGAGACTAACGGGTGGAGAAAACGAAAAAGGGAATAGATAAAGATTTGAAGGGAAAAAAATCAGTTAACCTTTCCTGGACAAGCAAAAACACAATAAGAAACGTTGAGGAAGGAAGAACAAGATCGGCAAGGAGGAACATAGGAGAATGCAAGGAGACAAGAGGACGAAACTTCGCATCAAGGACATCAAGGACACCAGGACTACGTAGGTGGCGGGATAAGCGGTGAAGGTGAAGACGAGTTAAGTTCAGGTGAGCCAAACGACATCTTCATCCACGCTCACAGATTATCCCACACGCCAGCAGGTAAATCTGAACTGGGGGAAGGAGAGAAGGACATCCCAACAATACACGGTTTACGGAGACCCAAGGAGTGCCCACGAGCATCCCCAGCAGGATCATTAGGGCTGATTCCCGTCATAAGCGCAAGATATCAGACACTTGCTAGTTAACAGATCCTCACCTCTCTTCACCTTGCCTACTTCTAAGAGCCACGGGAGAGTTTATTTACGTTTTTGAGTGATTTAATGCTTTAGATGGAGGGATGAATGATGTTATGGACTGGTTAAGGTAGTATAAATATGAATCACATCTGAGTCTAACAGTATTATTGATATAAGAGAGTGTAGAAGTTGATAAAATGTGGATAATTTTTTTTTCTTATTTAATGCTTTAGATGGAGGGATGGATGATGCCATGAACTGGTTAAGGTAATATAAGTATAAATTAATCTGAATCTATTCCCATTATTGATCTAAGGAAATGCATGAGTGGATAAAAAGCGATAAATAATTCAATATACAAAAACTATGAAATGAACGGAGTGTATAGGAATGAAAATAAGACGAAAAAAAAACGAAAAAAAAAACGCTAGAGAAAAATATAATCGATCAACTGAAAATATGAAAAAAAAAGAGATAGAGAGAGAGAGAGAGATGGAAAGAGAAAAATGAGCCAAACAAATATCTAAAAAAGAGTCTGGTAATCACGGCTGGCATGATAAATAGAACAGTAATGGACATTATGCGCGCCAACACGGATGGACATCATTAATAACAGCGAGACGGAAAATCCATGCCATAAATAACAACAAACATTGGCGGCCGTGAACCAAAGTGAAATATTGCGAAGTGTGGCTCAGGTGCGAGGGAGGGAGATAGGGAGGGAGGGAGGGAGGGAGGAGGAGGAGGGGGAGGTTTGTAATAGAAAGAGAGATTAATAGAAGGAAGAGAATGAAGGAAGAGAGAAAATACAGGAAGAGGATTTTAGAAGAGGAAGGCTACATAGAAAGAGTAGACAAGGAAAGAGGATATTTGCAAGAGGAAAATGAAAGTTAAAGAAGAGAAACACGAAGAGGAAACTAACAGAAGCAGCAGAAATATTACAAGAGGAAGTTTGTAAGAGAGAGGGAAGAGGATTACAGGAAAAAGAGGAGGTTTGCAAAAGGAAAAAATTGCAAAAAGAGAGAGAGCAAGAGGAAAACTGAAGTAGAAGAGAAGCTTTGCAAGAGGAACAGGAGAGGAGGATGAAAGGTCAGAGGTTTGCAAGAGGAAGAGGAAGAGGAAGAGGAGGAGGCAGGCTGCAAGAAAACAACTTGTCCTTGATAAACACGTGTGGAGGAGAGAGGCAATCAGGTGATAAGGTGAAGCAAACACCCTTATAATGGACGGTCATTAAAGAGTAAATAAAGCCAGGGGTAAACATCACTTCAAAGGGGAAGCCACACACTCCCTCCTTCCTCCTACTCCTTCTCTCTACTTCTCTACTCCTCCGGGTCCCTTGCTTCTCTCCTCACCTCCATAATACATCAAGTGAGGTAAACTTGTGGACTTGTGGAGAGGGGAAAATTAATGTGTGTGTGTGTGTGTGTGTGTGTGTGTGTGTGTGTGTGTGTGTGTGTGTGTGTGTGTGTGTGTGTGTGTGTGTGTGTGTGTGTGTAACGGAAGGGTACATACCTTTAACCACCCTAATAAATGTTATGACGTGTAGCAGTCTTCACCCCTCCTCTAACCGCCGCTCCTGCTCCTCCTCCTCGTCCTCCTCCTCCTCCTGCTCTCCCTCGCTCTCTTTATCGCCCTCCCTCCCTCCCTTCCTCCCTCCACCACAAGGGCGCTGGATCAACAAACCCACAGTAAATATTTGAGGGAAAGAGGCCGGGGATTCAGACTGAGTCACGCTGGGCTAATGTGACATATGAAATATCGACTCTACTTTCCCTCGTGGTTCTAAGGTTCATATTATACACAATTTCGGGGCTTTATCTCAACTAATTTCAACAGATTTTATGTTTAGTTATTTGAATTTTCAGGGATGTTTTCAGATTTCTTGTGGAAGTTTAAAAGGTATTCTGCGTCATTAGTGAGGGAAAGCACCTCTGATAGCTTAGTTAATAATTCTGTGGGCTTTGAAAAATAGATCTCATGGGAGCTCTATATGTTTTAAGAATTCATAGAGGAATTATTGGAACTTTCAAGATGCTCTCATATTTTCAAATAGTTAAATAAGAAAACTGCATCATCAAAGGGAAAATAAAGTACCTCTGAGAACCAAACTAGTAATCTCTGTGGCCTTTGAAAACAGTCCTTATGAAAACCAAGTGCTCAAGAATACGAGCCTGAATATTACCCTAAAAAAATAAATAATAATAATAACAATAATAATGATAATAATAATAATAATAATAATAATAATAATAATAATAATAATAACAACAACAACAACAAAAAAACATTATTATCTCCAGTGGACATTTAAACAATCAATTACTGGAACACGATACGGGAAATTAATCTCTTGGTTGTATAACTTGTATTGATACGTAATAGCGTGTGTGGCTCACTCCTATCTAAATATGCAAATGACCAGTAAGGTGCATCAAATATACACACGACACAGAGAGTACTGCTGATAAATATGGGCATTAAACCTTCACCCACCTGTATTGCCTTTGACAGACCCGGAAAAAGAGACAAATGCATTAATAACCAATTGCGCGTTGTCTGAGAGAGAGAGAGAGAGAGAGAGAGAGAGAGAGAGAGAGAGAGAGAGAGAGAGAGAGAGAGAGAGAGAGAGAGAGAGAGAGAGAGAGAGAGAGAGAGATGGGAGGAGCGCCGGTATGAAGGGCCACCGCCACATCAGCTCAATCAACAAAATTAAATTCTTTCAGATGCTCTTGAAATCTGTCACTGGAAACGTGAAGGGAAAGGAGGAGGAGGAGGAGGAGGAGGAGGAGGAGGAGGAGGAGGAGGAGGAGGAGGAGGAGGAGGAGGAACGACAAGAGGGATGAAGAGGAAATGGAGGGGGAAATGAGAAGCAAACGGAGGAGGAGGAGGAGGAGGAGGAGGAGGAGGAGGAGGTAGAGGAGAGCCCTTCTGAGCGCAAGCCATCACAAGTTGAGCTCAATTAGTTATTCCGTCCTGGGCCTAACTCCCTAATTACATTAACGTCCCGCGCAGAGCCGAACACGAGTATTGAAGACTGATTAAAGTGAGTCTTGAGAAGGCGCAGGTCCGCAGGCGTGGCTGAGGAGGGGCGCAGGGACACGCACTCACTCGCACGCCACTCACGGTAATAGCCAATCCGACCGTCCCTTGCTACGACACCCACCTGATGCCCTGGCCTCCTGCAGTGTGCCTCGTCTCTTCTCTATGGTCTCCTCCCAGACTTCCTAACTTTCATGTTACTTCATTCTACTTTCTTTCTGTTTTCTCTTTTTTTTTTTATCTTTTATTTACTCCTTCCCAGCTTTCTTGTTACAGTTCACTTTTCTTCAGTTTTTATCAATTTTTTTTTCGTTTACTCCTTCCTATTTTTTTTTTACTACAAATTCGTGTTTTTCTCCAGTTTTCCCCTTATTTTTTTATAATTACTTCTTGATTTCTTTGTTACCACAGTGTGCTTTCCTTCACTTTTCTCTATTTTTTTATTTTCTTTCCTGATTTTCTTATTACAAAGTATGTTTTCCTTAAGTTTTTCTCAATTTTCTATATTTCCTGCTGTCTTTTTTTTTTTTTTGCTGCTTTTAATTAATTTCCAAGTATTGTTCTGTTATAACTGTTCCAAATTTACAACCGGATATTCATTCATCCCTTTCATTCGTTTATTTCCCCGAATTTTCCTTTATTTTTTTCAATTCTAGGTACATTCCCAGGTATTATCGTGTATCACAAGCCTTTCAACTTTTCTACATTCCTGCTTCACTCACACTAGACATCACCGTATCCTATGCAATCCTTTGTCTCGAGTCCTGCCTGGGTTCCGTAGCGGCGCCCACAGACATCCTTCCCACTAGCCGTGACTAACAGCCCAGAGCAGCACGTCGGAAAGCCGTCAGCGTCCCCCGCCGCTGTTCCGCCTGACGGGACCTGCAGGCATCACTGTGAAGGATACCAGTGTCCTGATCTGACGGGATCCTTTGGCCGCTACGGGACGGGCGGGACGGGAAGGAGAGGGCGGATAGATGGATACTTAAGGCCGCTCGGAACGCTCTCCCCTTCGCTCTATCTCTCTCCTACTCACCCATTCTCTCTCAAGCTCTCCCCGAGGGCCACTTAGGCAATGATCCAGCCTAGCCTAACAGCCGCTCAAGTGCCGGCCGCCGCGGTGCGCTCTCCACGCCGCCTGAAGGAAGAGGGAGATTAAGGGAGCCTCTTTAAGGACGCTTCCACGGGTGCCTGTCCTTCGCCGGGGGGAGGCATCGGCCTAGGACGCCCCGGAAAATCAACACGGGGCGCTGTAAATCAAAGGATGGCGCCCCGACCGGGAATTAAAGGGCACAAAAAAATAACCAAGTGTGTTTTCCCATAAGAGCTTAAAGTTCTTCGCTACTCTCCTCGCTAAGCTTTTCTGGCGGGGCTTTGGTGCGGCGGCGGCGGTACTGGTGGGGGTGGTGGTGGTGGTGGTGGGGACGACAGCAGAGGGAACGGCATTGTATTAGTGGTGGAGGCAGTGGTGATGGTACTGGTGGTGGGGCAGGGGAGGGTGGGGAGTTGGGGGGGGGAAGGCTGGTTACGCCCTTGCTTCCGCCTTTAGTTGAGTCTAGCGGCAGGAGAAACGCAGCGCCTGTTAGTGTTATTGTCCTCGTTGTCAAGGGCGCCTCATTATTAACTGCAGTAAGACTATGTAGTCGTGTGTTCTTGAAGTAAAATCGACTTTCTTACTTAAGCTTTTGTATGAAATTTTCCTTTCCTTTCATTTATCAACTTTCCTCTACTCCTTTTGCCCCAGAAATGCTGATTTTTCTTATTCATTTTCTTCCTGACTTCTTCTCTTTATTACTTTCACTCTTCTCTTTCCTAGTATTTATTTCCAAGTATGTTTCATTAATTTCTCTCTTCTCTCTCTATCAACCCATCTCTGAATTGCCATCTCTCTCTAACTTCTTTCTTTATCATCCTCCCCTCTTATTACTACTGAATCATAGACCAGTCCCATCTCTCCCTCTCCCTCTCTCTCTCTCTCTCTCTCTCTCTCTCTCTCTCTCTCTCTCTCTCTCTCTCTCTCTCTAACTCTAACTCTCCGTAGCAAAGCAAACACGCCTCTATTTATTCGCCACTGTATAAAACACAGCACAACACACGGCAACACAGCCAATCACAATGGCACAAACACTAAGCACACATAAGTTAATTACGAGAGTCAACATTGCACGTCAGGAACTTGGAAAAAGGGATCGCCAGCTGAGGGGAGGACTCCATAAGGGGAGGCGGCCCAGATGATTAAGAGATGAAGGGAGGAGGGAAAGAAAGAGGGAAGGAGGGAAGGAAGGGAGCAAGGAAGGGAGGTTTTGGATAGTTGGGTGGTTATGATTTGAATCGGTAGATGGAGTGAAGGAAGACTGGAAAGGAATGGATGAACAAATGAATAAATGAATGAAGGAAGGAAGGAGGGAATAAAGAGTATATTAAAGGAAGGGAGGGAAATATTAGATAAGAGAGAAGAGACTAAGGTTAGGTTAGGTTAAATTAGGTTAGGTTAGTTAAGAAGTTAATTAAGGGAAGAAGGATGGAAGAGAGCTACAAGTATATAAAAAAAAACGAGGTAAGAAACTTTGAATTGACAGAGAAAAGTGAATGAATGAAGGGGGAAGGCTGAAAGGATGGAAGGAACCGCAGAGAGAAGCCAGAGGAAGCAAACTACAGGAGACGAGTAACAGGGCTGAGTTTAAATGCTTCTCTCCCTCCCTCCAAAAGAAACCAGGTGGAATTGGCAAACAGAGTATTTAACAAAGGTTCAAGGGACATGATATAAGGCAAACACAACAGGGAAACAAAAGGGGAAACTGTACTAGTGGCAAGATAAATTAGATGGAAACACTCATCGACTTGTGAGAGAGAGAGAGAGAGAGAGAGAGAGAGAGAGAGAGAGAGAGAGAGAGAGAGAGAGAGAGAGAGAGAGAGAGAGAGAGAGAGAGAGAGAGAGAGAGAGAGAGAGAGAGAGAGAGAGAGAGAGAGAAGAGGAAACGGAGAGGGAGGGAAGATAGAGAAGAGCAGAAGGGAGAAAACACGTAGAAAACCAATCCGTTTGTCAGGAATGGAGGTGAGGCAAAGGCTATCGATCACCTGAGATGCCAGTAATCAGTCCTCAGGTGTTCCGGGACGAGATGGAGAGGGCTAATTACTAAGGTAAGTGATCAGGTATGCCATAGGGCGTGGAGGGGCTGAGGTATTGATACACGAGGCGTTAGAGGGAGAAAGAGGCTTGTTTGCTATTCAGGAGAAAGGTTTGAGGAAGAAGGAGTCACCTAAAGACACCTAAACTCACCTGAAGTCACCTGAATTCAACTGTGTCTACTTGAAATCTGCTGGAGTCACTAATAATCATCTGGAAATACCTGGAGTCACCTGGATTCACCAAAAATCACCTGAAACCACCTGAAGTCTACCTCAAGTCACCTGGATTCACCTGAAGTCACCTCGAGTCACCTGGAGTCTACCTGCGTTACCTGAGAACCTGCTTCCTCCCGCCGGTCAGAAAAGGTAAGTTGTAATTAACGTTATGTCGTGATGGAATTGAAAGAAAAAAATGAGACAAATAGTTGGGAAATATTTCGTTATTAAAGATTTAGGACTTAAATGCTGGTCTTGGTGTGGATGGTAACACTCCTTGACAAAACAGAGGAGATAAGGAAAACGAAATCAGGGAAAGAACAGGAGAGATAACTAACTTAAACGGCGGAGGAGGGGGAGGAGGAGGAGAGAATGAAGGATATGAGAGGAGGAAGAGGAGGAAGATAAACATGGACTAAAAGGCAACAGAAAAAATAAAAATGGAAAGAATAAAAAATGAATAAGTGAAGGAACGGAAAAAAAATCAATAAAAAATGGGAAAAAATAATAAAAAAAATCGTTTGTGAAAGAAAAATCAAGAGAGAGGGAGAGCCTAGAGCCCGGACGAGGAGGAGGAGGAGGAGGAGGAGGAGGAGGAGGAAGAGGAGGAGGAGGAGGAGGAAGGGGGCAATGAAGGTAGGATGCGGTGAGTGAGGCCTGGAATCGAGTGAGTGAAGCCTTGGATGGACTGAGTGAGACTTGGAGGAGTGAGTGAGACTTGGAGGTGGTGAGTGAGGTTTTGGAAAGAGGTGAATGAAGTTTGGAAGATAGTTTGTCAGGCTTGGAAGGGGATGAGTGAAGCTTGGAGGGGTGACAGAGGCTTGGAAGGGGTGAGTGAGCCTTGCCCCAACGCAGACAAAAAGCGATGTGTGAGAAACGACAATAAATGGCTAGTAAGCAGCACGACTCTATCATGAAGCGAGAGCGGGCAACCACGACGTTCAGAAATTGAAAACATTAATATGAAGACAATCACCGTAATTATTCGGTATAAAATACTCGCCAACTAGTACGAGTGTGGAGCGGCGCGCACGACCGGCCCCGCTAAACACAGGCAACCCGCAACGCCCGCAGACTTATGCTTATTTGCAGAACCTGAAGTATTGAACGAACGATAACTTAAATCGCGCACTACGATCCATTTATCAATGAACTTCATGCTGGCGGAGAGATATGATGAGAGGGGGAGAGGGAGGTTGGTGGAGAAGTAATGGAGGAGGTAGCGGTGGTGGCGGTAGGAGGGAAGGAGAGAAGGAGGGAGGAGGATGTGAAGGATGATGAGGAAGAAGAAGAAGAAGAAGAAGAAGAAGAAGTAGAAGAAGAAGAAGAAGAAGAAGAAGTAGAAGAAGAAGAAGAAGAGAAAAAAATAAGAAAAAGCTAAGAGGTGACTGAGGGAAGGGAATTAAAAAAATCTACATTCCTGAAGAAAAAACAAAACAAAAAAAACAAGAACACAACACAACAAAACAACAAACAAACAAACAAACAAACAAAATCAGCCTTACAACTAAAACCAACTCCTGGCAAAAAAAAAAACACTAAAAACTTCAACGCAAACAAAAAGAGAAGAGAAAAAGAGAAAAGGAGAGAGAGAAAAAAAATAGCAAAATACCAGTTATCCAGATGACGGAGCCGCACAAAGGAATTAATTAAGAGGTAGACGAGGGGGGAGGCGGCCACAGGTGTAACAGAATCAAGGTGTGGACTTAGCTAACTCACCAGGGTAGGGAGGAAAACACCGCCTCCCTCGTGTGTGTGTGTGTGTGTGTGTGTGTGTGTGTGTGTGTGTGTGTTGTGGTGGAGGTGGAGATAAGATGGAGGTTAATGAGTTTCAGCTCCATTCCTGTTCCTGCTTTTCTCTCTCTCTCTCTCTCTCTCTCTCTCTCTCTCTCTCTCTCTCTCTCTCTCTCTCTCTCTCTCTCTCTTTAATTATTTTCACATTTCTTTGCTTTAATTCCCTTTTTATGTTGACTTTTCAGTTAAATTATGCTTTCATGTGATGACAGAGAGAGAGAGAGAGAGAGAGAGAGAGAGAGAGAGAGAGAGAGAGAGAGAGAGAGAGAGAGAGAGAGAGAGAAAGGTGAGAGCGGAGGGGCTGAGGCGGGCAGGGTGTGGGCGGAGGGTGAATGGCCGCTGGAAATCTTTGCGACGCTAAAAATGAGTCTTGGATACCCTTGTGGGGGAGAGAGAGAGAGAGAGAGAGAGAGAGAGAGAGAGAGAGAGAGAGAGAGAGAGAGAGAGAGAGAGAGAGAGAACAGACATAGATACACACAGAAACAGAAAAAAACATTATAAATAAAATAATACAAGAAAGTTACAACAAATATAAGAAAAATAAATAAATAAATATAGAGAAAAAAACATATAAAAAATAGAGAAGAAAAAAAGAAAAATCTGAATTAACAAAGAAATTAATTAAACTTGCTGAACAAAGTGAAAAAAATATGAAATAACGAATAAAAAAAATTGCTAATTGGAAAGATTGAGAAAAAAAGTTTATGAAAAAAAAACAATAAATAAATGAAGGGGAAATATATGAGAGAGAGAGAGAGAGAGAGAGAGAGAGAGAGAGAGAGAGAGAGAGAGAGAGAGAGAGAGAGAGAGAGAGAGAGAGAGAGAGAGAGAGAGAGAGAGAGAGAGTATTAAATTTCCAAAAAGGGAGAAAAATAATACACCAAAAAAAAAAAAAAAAAAAAAACGGTAATGGAGAACTCTAATTTATTTTCTCGTTTTTCCTAAGTCATATTTATCACATTATTTCGTTTACTACATTCTTTCTTTAAAATATTTATTATCCTTTATATTTTGTCGACATTTTCTTTAAAAGCTGTATCAGATTTTTATAAATGTACTTAACTATTTATTGGGGAAAGTTATTTATTTATTTTTTTCTCTCTCCAAGTTTGTTCTTCACTTTCTCTCTCTCTCCCTCCTTTACTTTCTCTTTCTTATTCTCGTGGCCTTCCTTGTCCTCCCAAACCTTGTCATGTCTCTCCTGTTTCTCTTTTTACCCTCCGTTTATTGAATTATTTTTTTAGTCTTTTACTTTTACTTGCTTCACTTTCTTCCTTTCCTCTTTTACTGCCTTTGTGTGGCCGCCTTCCTCCTCACGACTTTATTGTTATTGTTCTCCTGCTTGTCACTTATTAACGTAAGCTTTTCTTTTGTTACTCCCGAGATGTGAGTCTGTGTTTTTCCTTTTTCCTTTTTTTTCTTTCTTTTTTTTTTCGTTTAGTTCGCTTGGTTATTTGGTCAGTTAGTTGGTCAGTCAGTCAGTCAGTCAGTCAGTCAGTCAGTCAGTCAGTCAGTCAGTCAGTCAGTAAGTCAGTCAGTCAGTTAATCAAGAGAGAGGGTAGGGAGGGAGGGTAGGAGAGAGGGAAGGAAGGAAGGAAGGAAGGAAGGAAGGAAGGAAGGAAGGAAGGAAGGAAGGAAGGAAGGAAGGAAGGAAGGAAGGAAGGAGGGAAGGAAGGAAGGAAGGAAGACAGTCGTTTCATGTCATTTAAGATTTTTGGAAAGGGTGTTTCTCTCTCTCTCTCTCTCTCTCTCTCTCTCTCTCTCTCTCTCTCTCTCTCTCTCTCTCTCTCTCTCTCTCTCTCTCTCTCTCTCTCTCTCTCTCTCTCTCTCTCTCTCTCTACGCCCCCTCACCCTTACTTGTGTTTCACCCCTGGCCACCCCTCCCTCATTTATCACATGTACCCCTATCACCTCACCCCTTCCTTTCCTCGCCACTCACCCCTTCACTTTCAATACACATTACCTGGGTCCAAGTCACACACCTGAGTAATATTAAGGTTACTCTGGAATTGTTTGGGACGACTGGGCGTTTTCCTTTAATTCTTTCTAATATATCTACGAATTCCTTAGTATTTTTGCATCAGTCACAACTATGATATATTGTGGATTTAATATTATTTTTCTCACATATGCAAATACCAGGCGAATGTTGAATGCATAAATAGTTGTTATTGTTTTCATTGTACATTCTGTGCGGTTTGTTGTATATATGGATTTAGTTCCTTGATATTTTTTGGGTGGTTCTGAAAATTTAAGAATCCCATCGGCGTTTATGTTACTTGTTTTATTGATCTTTCTGTCTTTCTGTCTCTCTGTCTATACTTACATTAACATCCTCATCCTCCTCCTCCTCCACCTCCTTCTCCTGCTCCTCCTCCCTTCCTCACTCTTCATGCTTCCCCCTCCTCATCCATCTTCCTTCTTGATCCCTCCTTCCTCCTCCATCATCCTCACTTCCCCCTTTTATCACCGCTTGTCCTTTCCCTTTTCCTCATCCATCTTCGTTTTCACCTCTTCTTCTTCCATTCCTTCGCACTATTTATTTTACGTCCTGTCTTCCATCTGTTTCTTCATTATTTGTCTCTTCCCTGTTTCATCAAGAGTGTTCCCTCTCTCTCTCTTTTAGATTTCTTTTTTCCTTCCTTTATTGTGTATTCTCTTTCTCCCTCATTCGGTTTCCCTTTTACTTTTCGTTTCGTTTCGTTTCATCTCTCTCTCTCTCTCTCTCTCTCTCTCTCTCTCTCTCTCTCTCTCTCTCTCTCTCTCTCTCTCTCTCTCTCTCTCTCTCTGAACTCCATACTAATCTCTTCTGTTACCATTTTTAGCAAGTTTTCTCTTCCATTCCCTGTATTCTATTCTTACATCCATTTTCCCTGCCCTCCTTCAATTCGCCGCTCTCTCATTTATCCTCCCTAAATCTTCGTTCTTACACCATTTCCTCTAAAAGCATTACAAGTTTCCTCTCAATATATTCTCACTCTTCTCTCTTTTTTTTTTTCCCCCTTCATGTTACCCCACCTTACATTACCTCCTCCACTCCACTCGCTCTCCACTCTCTCTCTCTCTCCACTTCCCTGTCAAGCCTCCACCTCCCCCTATTACCCCCACGCCACCTTCTCATTAGCTTATCCCATTTGCCATCCCCCGCTAATCCAATTACTGGGAGGTGGGTGGAGGCTCCGGGCAGGATCTATTACACTGGTGTCTTGGCCGGCACTCACCAACACCCTCAAGCTGCTCCTTCTGCAGTACCGGGAGGGGCGGGTTATACCGGGAGGAGAGTCAGGATACCGGGAGGTGGTGAAGTATACCAAGGAAGGAAGAGCATCGGGAGGGGTTCAGGATACCAGGAGATGGGGGCAGGATACCAAGGGGGTGGGGGGGTATACCAGGGTGGGGAGGAGAGGTCAGAATACCGGGAGATGAGTGACCAGAATACCGGGAGAGGTGAATTAGTAGACCGGAATGTTTTTTTAAGTGTCAACAGTAAACTGGGATGTTATTTTAAGATATCAGTATATTATGGCGCATTTTTAGAATACATTTCTACCGGGGTGCTGTGTTATGGGGTATGGGGATAAAAGGGAGTTTTGTATGGGAGTAATGGGTAAGTTATAGGGCATTCTGTTAGGTCAGGTTACGTTAAAGGTGCGATGGATGGCTCTGGTTCTCTTCCCCTGCCTCCCTTCACTGTTCTAAAGGCGAGGGCACAGTACAGGAAATGTATCTCCTTTTGGGGT
>NC_087185.1:3337500-3340000 GCF_035594125.1 Scylla paramamosain
TTCACTTTTCATTCCCGATTATTTTTTTTTTCCCTTCTTCATTCAATTTCCAGGTAATTATTTCCTCCTCCTTCTCCTTCTCCTGCGCTCCCTCCTTCTCCTCCTCGTCTTCCTATTTATCTTCTTCCTCCTCCTCTTCGACCCCGGATCCAATTAATTGCAGTATTTAAGATCGCCCTCAGACCGAATTCCCAATCTCATACTCCTAATCTTCCACTTTTTTTTGCAACATCCAGTCTCTCTATTCCACTTTATCCATTAGTACGTCCCCTTCCACTTTTCTTCTTTACGCCTGTTTATTATGGCTATTTCGCTTCCTATTTTAATCTCTATCTACTCCTTTTACTTTCAATTATCATTTTTTTCTTTGTCCATTTTCCATTTGTGCCCCAGTTCTAGTGTTTATTCCTTCTCTTCTAATCCCTCTAAATACTTTTCCTGCCACCTCCTCCTCCTCATCTTCTTCCTTTTAATCCTTCTGCACTGTTCCTGTCTCCTCTTCCTCTCACATCTACCCTCTGTTCCTCCTTCAACTTTCATCTATCTCATCCTCCTCCACTTCCTCCTCCTCCTCCTCCTGCTCCTTCTCGCCTGGACGCTTATCAAGGAGGAATTAAGGGAAGAAGGAGATAGATGTTTTGTCTTATTATTTTTCTCCTCCCCGCTGCCTGACTCTCTCGATAAGGAAGTCATGAGGATCTGGCGAGTTACTGATTAGCAAGAAGGATTAAAGGGGATTATGAGGCAAAAATAAGAAAAAAATAAAAAGAACGTACCTTCTGAAATTCTTAACGGCTGTGAAGGATAAAAAAAAAAAGAGAGAGAAGGAAAAAATGAAGATAAAGATTTATTAGAGATGTGAAATTTAAAGGTTAAAGGAAAAAGAAAAAAAGAGTTCATGTATCAGAGGAAAAGTTCTTACGTATCAAAATTCACAGGAAGTTCATAAGTTCAAGGGGAAAATTACGTGAGGTATGACCCGGGTGCTCGATTATTGCTTAAAACCTTCCTCACTCTGGTCTTTTTGCTGAGAAATTTCTTTTTGCATGACCAAGATTTTACTTTTTCCCCCGTTTTCATTTCAGTCTCCCTCATAACGGTACTTCGGTCGTGTGTTTAAAATTTCTTTCCTTCATCGCTTATTTTTTTCCTTTTTTTTTTTTTTTCATTTCAGTCTGTAGTAACATTTCTGCATCTTTCCACTAGTTCCTCTTGCATCCTTTCACAACCTTTCTCTCCTTTGCCCCCACCTTTTTTTTTTTTTCATCTAATTCCTTCCATAACAGCGTATATTTTTTCCCCAATAGGTAGTTCTTGTCTTATATAAGGACTTATCTTTTTCCCTTTTCCTCCCAATGTTTCCGTTATTCTCTTTCCAAAACAGTAATGGCCCATTTTCTCAATTTCTCAAATTCAACATTCATTCTCCACCTCCCTTCTCTTCCTCAAAAATCTCTAGTCTATATTTTTATCTTATTTTCCCCATAGCATCATTTCACACATCCTCTCCTTTCCTTCTCTACTTATATCTTTCCACACGCTTTCTCTATCTCCTCCTTCTCCTCCTCTAGAGTTCCCTGCACCTTTTCCTCAGCCAATTAAGCAAGGTGAGGCAGGTGCAAGAGGTGATAACAGACGAGGGAAAAATGCTTTGCTGGGCCGCAGATAAAGGTTCAATTTTCTTGCTTCAAAAGGCGACGACAATGCGGAGTTTCAGTTCAGTTCGCTGGCGGATGTCTCTCTCTCTCTCTCTCTCTCTCTCTCTCTCTCTCTCTCTCTCTCTCTCTCTCTCTCTCTCTCTCTCTCTCTCTTATTCCTTTTTCGTGTTTTTTCTTTGTTTTGTAAAGATCTGATGCACGTGCTCTCTCTCTCTCTCTCTCTCTCTCTCTCTCTCTCTCTCTCTCTCTCTCTCTCTCTCTCTCTCTCTCTCTTTCTCTCATTATTCAGTGAGGGGAGTGAGGTAATGGAGGAGAGGAGAGGAGAGGAGAGGAGAGAGAGAGAGAGAGAGAGAGAGAGAGAGAGAGAGAGAGAGAGAGAGAGAGAGAGAGAGAGAGAGAGAGAGAGAGAGAGGAGCCGTAATTGCTCTTCCTCTCACTCTCTCCCTCTCTCATGCTCCCTCACTCTCTGATCCCACACAAATGTCATATTCACCAGATGCTCGGTCCCCAGCTTAACGCACTCATCTCTTCCTCCTCCTCCTCCTCCTCCTCCTCCTCCTCCTCCTCCTCCTCCTCCTCTTCAGGTAAGGTTACTCAGGTAAGGGTTTCACGTCTTCTTTAAACCCTTCTATAATTTCTAAGGTTTTTCTTACTGTGTCTCTTCATTTCATATAGTTTCGTATTTTTTTTTGTCTCAACCTAACCTAAGCTTTATTTAATGTACCTTAACCTAACCTAAGCTTTATCTAATGTACTTTAACCTAACCTAACCTAACCTAACCTAAGCTAGTCTAATCTTATCTTACCTAAGCTAACGTTATCTAACTTAACGTAACATAACC
>NC_087185.1:3345000-3360000 GCF_035594125.1 Scylla paramamosain
CCAAGACTGTAATGGCTTTCCTTATAGAGCTGCAGGAGGAGGGACAAAGGGCGCCGACGAGGGGAAAGTAGGTGCGGGGAGGGAGGAAAGAGGCAAAGAGGAGGTAAAGTGGGAGAAGGAAAGGAGGAAGAAGAGGTTAAGAAGACAGCAAAAGAGGGAGGTGAGGCTAGTGAGTTGCTGAAGCTATGTTCCGTTTTTTCCCTCAAGGTCAGGGCAAGGAGGAGGAAGAGGAAGAGCAAGGAGGAAGAAGAGAAAGAGGAGGAGGAGGAGAAAGAGAACGAAGAAAAGGAAGAACTAGAAAGAAGAGCAGGATGAAGTGGACAATAAGAAGCAAGTAGGAAGAAGAGGAGGAGGAAGAGGGAGATAAAGAGGACGAGAAAGAGCAAGGAGGAAGAGGAAGAACAAGGAGCAAGGAGGAGGCTTAGGCGAAGTGCAGGTCAAGAGGAGGAAGGCACGGCACGGCACGGCACGGCAAGGGAAGGCGAGGCAACGCACGGAAAACCTTCTCGACCTTTGAAATCTCAGCGCTGCCGTAAACCTTTTCCTTTTTTCTGAATTTTTTCGTGGGTTTGCGGCGACTGGAGCCAACTTTGCCCATCACCCCGCCAACTGCGCCTCTCCACTGTCACTTCCCAGTCCATAGAACATTTGGGGCGGCGTCATTACCGGGAAAGTTAAGAAGTTCTACTGAAACTGAACCCCGAGGCAGAGTGACGCTATAAGGACAAGAGGCAAGGAGGATACGGAAGTCTAGTGGCTGGAGGGGTTCTAGGGGGAGGGGGCGGTCTAGCTTGACGTGGAGGGATCAGGAAGACCTCTCTTTTCCTGGGAATATGTCGGAGGAAGGATGGAAGGAAGGAAGGAGGGAAGGAAGAAGGGAAGGAGGCGGTGCGTGGTAGCTGTCAGTCTGCCGCTGCCTCGCCATGTAAATTTAGCTAATATTGTAGCGGGTGGAGTGAAATTATCATAACCATAAATCATTTGTTTGTATTATGATTTTCCTCTCTGTGTTTCAAGGTATTATGTGGGATATAAGTGTTTTTTTTTTTTGTGTGTGTGTGTGTGTGTGTGTGTGTGTGTGTGTGTGTGTGTGTGTGTGTGTGTGTGTGTGTGTGTGTGTGTGTGTGTGTGTGTGTGTGTGTGTGTGTGTGTGTGTGTGTGTGTAGTGAGTGGGTTGTGTGAGTTATACACGTGAAATTATGCTTGTCAGGGAATGAGGAAAGCTTAACATTATTATTATTATTATTATTATTATTATTATTATTATTATTATTATTATTATTAGTACTACTACTACTACTACTACTACTACTACTACTACTATCAACGGTAATTAAGAAGAGAGTAATTCCCTTGGTTTCATTATCATAATTACTGTCGCTGTTACCGTTGTTGTTGTTGTCGTTGTTGTTATTATTATTATTATTATTATTATTATTATTATTATTATTATCGTTATCATTATTATTATTCATGGTAATTGAGAAAAAATACCCCTCGCCTTACTTTCCCTATCGCACCATCACCATCATTATGAGTCCGCACCATCACCATCATTACGAGTCCGCACCATCAAACGATCACCATCACCACCATTACATCACCGAACCTGGCATCGCAAAATCCAGCACTATATAAACCACCACATAATCCCAATCATTTATTCCCTTGACACAACAACGGGGGAAAAAAAAAAAAAAGATTAAATTATACATTTCGCATAACAACAACAGTACCTCCAGTTTGGCCACATCCGCCTCTCACACACAACACTACAACACAAAGCACGCAGCACAACACCCAGGTAACAACCCTCACCACAACTCAACGAGACCTACCACCACACAATACCAACAAACAGGTTCTCTCTGAAATTTAATAACTGTGACGATACTCAACATTACTCTTCCCCCTTCTCCTTGTCTCCTCTTGTTCTCTATCTCTCCCTTTCTTGACGTTACCCTTTTTTCACCCTTTATTGTTCCTTCCTTCATCAGCTCGTATGTTCATTCCCTTTCCTTTATTTTTTGGATGCATTTCTTTCCTTCTTTCCACTACACTATCATCCGCATTCCCTTCCTATTACTTATTTTTATAACGATCTCTTTCTTTCCTCCTCGCGTGTTCGTTTTCCTTCCCTTCCTTCTACTAAATGCAGTTCTTTTCCCATTCTTTCGTTTTCCTTCTTTCCTTCCAGCGTTATGCATCGTTCTAGTCTCCCTTTCCTTCCTTTTCTTTCTCTTTATCTCCTCTTTTCATTCTATCCCCATTCCTTTCAAACTCAACATGCAGTTATTTCCCTCTTTCATTGTCTCCCTTCCTTCTTTCCCAGCACCGTACCACGTAAGCCCCTTTCCCTCCCTCTTCTTTCCTCCAACAACGCTCCAACCATTCCTTTCCCCTCCAGCGTCCCTCCTCGCCCTTCCGCAACGACCCTCAACGACTCCAAGTAACGGCGGTGGTCTGGCGTCTTGTGGGTCGTGTTTGCTCACCTACTTGCACGTGGCTAAGTGGGAGAGTCCTTGTTCCTCCTCGCTAGCAGACCGCAACTCTCCCTCCCTCAGTCTCCCTTACTCTTTGTTCCGTTGCCTGCTCGCCCTACAGTCTTAGCCGCCCTGATTCCACTTCCTTATTTCTGGTGTGATTTGCGAGGTTATTCCTTCACTTATGTGGTTGGTCTCCTTTCCTCCACTTGTTGCTTTAAGTGAGGCCAAATACTCGGTGGATTGACAGTTAAGTTAGTATTACAGGGGGTGAGGTAATAGAAAAAAGAGTGCTATTGAGAAAACTTTACCAGGGTATAATCCTGAGTGATGAAAATGAAAAAGAAAAGAATGTTTGTTCCTTAACTGGGGATTAAGACTTTTCTATGCTGTTAAAATAGTTCACGTTTTCTTTTGTTTAGTGCATTTCTTATACCTACGTCAGATTTCTCTCAGCAGATGCATGTTTTGAATGAGTTCGTAACAAGGTGAGTCTAGACAGGCAAGGCCCCGGTAATGAGGACTGCATTCTCTACCTGCGCGTCACCGTCAACTCAGCTCGCCAAAACACCTGAGGCATCAACACCGTCACCTGCATGATATGAGGACCACGTCACGCCCCACCACACACACACACACACACACATCAAAACCCTCCCTCCCTCACCACAAACCTCCCTACTCCCCGCTTCCTTCTCCTTCCCCAACCTCCCCCAGCTTTACCTCTCCATGTCTCCTCCCCCAAAACACACAAACAAACATACACCAAACCCCTCCCTTACCACAACCCTTTCAAGTCCACTCTTCCTCCACCTTCCCCCAACCTCCCAGTCTCTACCCCATATCCCCTCTCTCCCCTCCCCCCACACAGGTATACTCACCGTCCGAGGCTCCTACAGGCAGGTACACCGGGCCCAGGTACGAGTACTTACCTGCACAAAGGGAAAATAAGACATTAGACACAAAATATCGGAGGAATCAAATTGCATTACTAAACAGAATCAATGCAGCACAAAGGGAGGGGACACATAATTCCTTCCTAACTTACGAGTGTATTTCCTTTCACCCTAATCACTACAGGAAGAACACGAACCCTAAAAAGAAAAAAAAAAAAAAAAAGGAGGGGGGAGAGAGAGATGGAGAGTGAGAGAGGGGGGGAGGAGTTCGTCACGTATCGACTTCCTACGAGAGTGTATTCCGTTTTTTTATTATTAATTTGCTCGACACACGCCATACACACACACAGAGAGAGAGAGAGAGAGAGAGAGAGAGAGAGAGAGAGAGAGAGAGAGAGAGAGAGAGAGAGAGAGAGAGAGAGAGAGAGAGAGAGAGAGAGAGAGAGAGAGAGAGAGAGAGAGAGACTTGCTAACTTATCCCCAAGACCTAAACTTTATATTCCTCCGAGCGATGCATTTTAACTCGGCACAAGAAGTTTTCAGACGACATATGTCACCGATTAATAAAAGGAGAATTAAAAAAGAAAAAAAAAAAAAAAAAAAAAGAAGACACTGTGGAGGATGAGGAGGAGCAAGAAGAATAAGTAGTGAACAAGAAGTGAGACCCGTAGGAGTTATCAAGGCAAAGTAGTCTCCGTCACTAGAATAAAAAGATCCTAATAGGTACCAGTTATGAATAAATTTATACCTGCTTCTTGTTCTCCTCTTGATATCCTTATTAATGCAACGACTACAAGGCGGAGGAGGCAGGAGGAGGAGGAGGAGGAGCAAAACTATCTTCATTAGCCAACATTTGAATTCACTGGTAAAATAAACAAAATTAAACGATAGCCAATGCGAATATATTAATTAAAGGCGCCAAAAAAGGACAGGTAAAGGCCGCTGATGAGTATCTATCACAGGTGAGGCAAAATGAGGGTTTGTCCTTGTTGTCTCCAGTAAACAAAAAGTTACTACCACCCTGTCACTCTAACCTCGCTAATATATCTCCATCCTCCGGCTCCTTCTATCCCTCCCACGCAAAGAAACTCCTCCTCCTCCTCCTCCTCCTCCTCCTCCTCCTCACAGCAGCAGTTAGCATTAATCACTTTCCTCTTCTTTGCACTTTCATTTACCTAACCACTCTCCTCTCCCTCGTCCTCCTCCTCCTCTTTATCCTCCAGTGTCTGCTAAGCTCCTCCCACACCCTCTCTTGTCCTCATCATCCCCGCGAAGCTCAGACACTCACACCTGTACCAGCAGCTTCAGGTAACAGATAAGGCTCCCAATCTACTGCCACCACTACCGCACCTGTACAAGTCTCACAGGTAACCTTCTGACGTGCCAATGTGACGATGGTTCTGTATGATAAGGGCCGCTACAGTCAATACAAGGCCGCCGAGGGTGTAGAGGTGATAGGGAGTTTACGTAAAGGGAATAAGAAGGTTGGGATGTGATTTGATTAATTGGTCGATTGATCGGTACTTGGGCCTCGCGATAAGCAGGTCGTATGGCGCCTCGTATTAAAGGGTTAAAGTCGTTAAGGGTATCAAGACAGCAAATACAAATATTTCGAAGATACCGCTAGATTGGGGAGTAAGGGTTAGCTAAACTTCAAGTACAGTTACAAAGAGGAAAATTGCAAGACTGGATAATAAATGTGCAAGGTGAAAATAGATAAACTAGAGTGAGGAATGAATATATAAGTTAAAAATAGTTAAAAAAAGAAGAAAACTGGAAAATTAGAAAACAAAGGCTTAAGGTGAACGTACAATTACAAAGATTAATGAAGGTTATAATGTAGCATACGACGCAGCACATCACAGAATCAAAAGAAAAAAATAATGAAAGCAACAAATTGAAATAGAACAGACCAGGTTAGACAATAAGGGTAATCTAAGCCAGGAGCACAATTATGATGAAAACCAGGTAAGAAGTGAAGGCTGCAGCGTGTCGTGGATCTGTCTGCGTGCCTCGGGGTCAATAAGGAAGATAAGAGCTGCAGGTGACGCAGGAACAAGGTAATATGGACGTGGTGGTATTGCCAGACGAGACCCACCGTGGAATTTTTTGCTTAATTGAATGAAATGAAAGAATTTACCTTAAGGGAATTAATTAAGGCTGGCCTGGACCACAAGCACACTTTTACCTGAGACATGGCCAGGTGTGGTGAAATCAGGTCTTCCTTTTAGGGTTCAGAAGTAATTTTGAATGTAATTTAAAGGAAACAGGATTCAGAAAAAGGTTGATGGTTGAGATTAAATAAAAACACGAGACTTATTTAACCGTATATGAAAAGATTACTTATTGCTGTGCAAATATTTAAATCATATATGAGTGAGGGTACTCAATTTGATGGTACAAAATCACATTAGAGAAAAAGAAGTCACATAATTAACTATATGAAACAGATTAACTACATAAATAAATAAATAAAAATACCTATTGTTATTTTTACCTCAATCACATACGACCCACGAAACACATAAACACACACACACACACACACACACACGGAAAAACAAATCAAAACCACAACAAACACACCAAAAACGAACCAATGAATTACTGAACACGCCGGCCGCCTCAATCCTCTGATGAAACAAAAATTTCAGGATTACAGGGAATAAAGCGAGGAGGAAAAAAAAAAAAGAAAAAAAAAGACCAGCATGATATATATTTTCTCCCTCGCTACACCCGGTGATTTATTTAATGCGGTTAATCAGCTGGCGGGTCACTCTATATTGATTCCACGGATATGGGAAATTTACCGCGCCTATGGGGGCATTTAGGCGACCCTCTGCTGGCGAAATGGGCACAGGGATGGGAGTGATGGGAATGGGAATGGTAGGAGTGGTGGGAATGGCAGCAAAGCGTAGTACGAGGGTAGATGTTAAAGGTGAGGGTATGGGAGGGAGAGAGCGAGGTATGGGCGTCACGCGAAGTATGGGTAATGGAAGGGAGTAATGGGGGTGATGGGGTGATGGTACGGAGGGGAGGGTAGGCCAGCCAGCACGCAAGTTTCCTATCACAACATCTCACATTATTAATACAGAAATATGAACGAGTCTTGCCTTTCCACGTCGATTTGTATTCGTAAATATTTCGGGACTATAACCGGATTACTTTTGCCAGGCTCTAGGTGGAGTTAGTGGAGTTTTCAAGAGTTCCAGTGCTTTCAATACACTAATTGAAGTTATACGGTGTTTTCAAGAGTTCAGCTGCTTATGGAAGGCTTAAGTTGAAGTTCCTGGGAGGTTTTCAAGAGTTCAAGTCCTTTTAACAAACTCTTAATTGAAGTTACTGAGTTTTTAAGAGCACATGATTCCAGTAAGAGTAGAAAAAGAAGTATTCTGTACCATTAAAAGGAAATATAACCATGATAATTCGAGAAAAAAGTAGCCATACCCTTTGAAAACATTCCATAGAGCCTTTTAGAACAGGTGGCAGGGGGAAGACCACTGCTAGGAGAGATTAGATTAGAAGGGACATAGAAGAGCTATCATTCAGCTGCCAGTCAACGCATTTCGCCTACAGGAGGTTGCTAGGCTCGTCTCCTGAAGGTAAGAGGATAATGCATACGAGGGAGGATATAAGCCATGTAAATCAGCTCGCATTCTTCAGTAAGGGATGGTATTAACACGCAAACACTGCCTAATGGATGTGTTTACTTGCCGCATTATGCACTGAGCGATCTAACTATCTTGTGTTCCGTGTATGTGGTCGAGAGATGATATCAAAGCACGGATAAAACATGTAATGACCGGACAGAACATGTAATAAAGCAGATAAACAATGCATAGAGGTAGAAAGAAGATTAAACCACGGGGGAAACACGGAGAGAAACTGATGCGGACCTGAAGTTTAATATGATGACAAAGAACGGGTAACATATATATTAATGAGATACTATAGAGACTAAAACACGTAATAAGAGATAAATTATGCATACAAGTAAAAAGAAGATGAACACACGAAGGACACACGAGAAAACGAAGCGAAACGAACCAAAGACTTCACGAAAATACCAACGTACGAAGAAAACAGGTAACAGAAGAGAGAACAAGCGCGTGGAAAGAAAAAATCAACGTAACGAAACACGAGAGAAAAGAAAACGGAACGGAGAAAAGAAAACGCCAAATTTCTGATGACCCATTTCTTTCTTTCACGGAGATTTAGAGAACAATTGCGTCTTCTGTTAATGACTATAATTACTGCCTCTGCCTCCCGTCAATTACCAGGCAGTAGTTGGGCCAGATCTCTAGGCTTCCCTGACCGCCGGCTTTGACCTTCTCCAGCCGAGCGGGGAGAGGTGGTGGCGGTGGTGGTGGTGGTGGTGGAGATGAATCCTGCCCAGCTTCCCTAATAATAAAAATAAGATCTAATTTACCTTATCGTTCTCGACGCCGACCGGGACAGCCACAACACCGGTTTAATGAGAGAGAGAGAGAGAGAGAGAGAGAGAGAGAGAGAGAGAGAGAGAGAGAGAGAGAGAGAGAGAGAGAGAGAGAGAGAGAGTAACCAATAGTAGCCCTTTTTACGCATCCACTATCAAAATTTTCAAGACGATGCGAATCAACAGAAAGATTTAGCAGTTTCCATTATTCATCGTGACATTCCCCATTGATTTGTTGTTCAGGTATTTGTGGGTATATTTTTCAGTCATTCATGGCCCTGCCCCAGCCTTCTCCCTACCGCCCATGCATATTGAATGGAAAGGAAGAATGAGAGACTGATAAACGACGCCGATTCTGGAGCGTATACTACAGGGAGCTTGTGTTCATTTATTGATGAGCTTTTTACTTTTTTTTACGGTGACCAAAATGAAGCTCAAGATCAGGATATACAGATTGATTGGAGACACAGTAACGAAATAATGTCATGAAGTAATACACAAGGGAAATACACATGGATGAGAAATCAAGTTATGTCTAAAATTAATAAACAGAATAAGAACTGAGGAATCTACACGTGTTTATAAAGGAAGATAAGGTTAGTTATGCCAAAATTGACCTAAAATAATAAAATGTAGCCGAAAACGCAAATTGTACAAGCAACAGCACAGAGAGAAAAAAATAAATACATCAATATAACAGACGCTTAAATAGAACGCAAAGAAAATCACTTGACCTGCAAGGAAAATTTACAGTTCCAGATCCAGATATAGGTGAAAAAGAAAGAAAAGACAAAATACAACCAACCAAACACCACCACCGCAATCACCCACACGAAGAACAACACCCTGGAAAACCACCAAACCTTCAAAACACGACAGTAAACCCCCCAAGTTCACACACAGGTAAGAAAGAGAGAAGACATCCCTACCACCAACCAACCACCACCACCATCACCACCTCACCACCCACAGGGGAAACTCAACACCCTGGGGACTCAACAAGCGCTAAGACATGACACGCTCCTTTCCTATAGCCAACATAAGAAAGCTCTAATACCCGCCACACACACGCTGCTAGTAATTAAACTTGAGGGAGGGAGAGGAGGAGCCTACGCGTCACTAATAACGAAGAAGGGGAGGGTGGCGGGTCCTGGGGGAGAATAAGGGGGGTGAGGGAGGGAAGAAAGGGACGGAGGATGGAAAATGAAGGGAGGTTTCGGTACAGGGAGGATACAAATTGTGCCTTGAAAGAAAGATGGACTGAAAAGCGAGTGTGGTTAATATGAGAGAGAGAGAGAGAGAGAGAGAGAGAGAGAGAGAGAGAGAGAGAGAGAGAGAGAGAGAGAGAGAGAGAGAGAGAGAGAGAGAGAGAGAGAGAGAGGTAACGAGACATGATTATAAGTTACTTTACGGTAAAAAAAAAAAGGTGAACTTCTAAGCCTAACAACAGAGAAAAAAAGAAAGAAGAAAAACATGTGGAGGGGAAAATAATTAGCAGAAAGGAATTAAAAAGTATCCCCTTTTATCCTTTGTCTTTTCTTTATAACTTTTTTTTTAATTCCCTCATATATGAACTACCAGACCCATCCTCTCTCTCTCTCTCTCTCTCTCTCTCTCTCTCTCTCTCTCTCTCTCTCTCTCTCTCTAGGTAATCATCCTCATACTCTCCCCTGTCCTTTCTTTAAGCTCATTCCCCTTACAATATAATAATACATTTTTATGGGTTGCCTCACAGAATAAGGTATATTAAGTCCTGTACGCTCCCTCTCTCCCCTTCCTGAGAGGCCGAGCCAGTGCAGGTCGGGAAGTGAACAGAAAACACAGGGAGCAATTTCTTGACTACCTTCCCAAAAATATACGAGATTGACCGCAGCTGCATATGATAATGTAAGAAAGATTATCCCTAATGTTTGAAATCATGCAATCAAGTAGGTAAGGGCTAAAAAAAAAACAAGACTATCTTTATCATGCAAATAACGTGCAGATAAAACTGTTGCAAAAAGAATATAAAAGGCGACGGAAGGCTATTTAGCTGGGGAATTTTCGTGGCAATATATCTGCTAGGGATTAAAGATAGTGAAATGGAGCTTTCGGGAATTAAGACGAAGGCGCGCTTGGAATACTAACTCATCATGCTAACTAAATAAAAACTTCCATATTATCATCCCATCAAAAAACCCACCATGGCGGAAGTCCCTAAAAAAGCAGTCTGGCCACAAATCTTGCCCGAAAGAACCTAATCAAGCACTGCCCCCACCCCTCCCTCACCCCGCCCTGACTGACGCCACCAGGAGTCGCCTTAGTTAATTTTTAGCTAACATAACGTACGGTAATCTTGGCTGAGCGAACATAATGTAACAGGCGGGGCTGAGGCGCGTCCCCCGAGGCACGCCACCTCCCGCCCCGGCCCGTGATGAACCTTTGACGGGGCCGCACCTCAGGACGCGCTGAAATACGAACCATCAAGATACTCCGCGTATAAAATTTAAATACTCCATCATTACGGGCCCAATTAAGCCGGGGAATAATGGCCACTCCAGTACAACCCGCAATAATCACCAATTACTCCAGATTATTTGCATAATTATACATCATCGACACCTCCTGACACTGCCTGGCCGGGCTCATGGTGCGGCGCGGCCGATTCCTCCCCCCAGCCTTCATAATTACCCCGACAGGACCCCGAGGCCGCCCCAGATGCCGCTCATCCTTCACTCCCACCACTCGGGATGCCCCCTAATCCCTGCCTACCGGGACGCAACGCCAGTCATTCCACAGCGAGGCGGCGTGGCGTGGCGTGGCGTGGGCTGGCGTGGCGCGGTGTGAAGTCAGACACGTTTCCCGTCGCTGCCTTGCGTCTCTCTCTAAACATGTCAAGCAGTGCGAAGTATAACATTAGCCGTTATATATTTTACACTTCACAGCAAATAAGGATGTAAAACCTCACATGATGCTCCGTAAACCTTAATCTCACTCCCTCACACACACACGTACACACACGAGAGAGAGAGAGACACACACACAGCCGGATATAGTATAAGATCTAATTTACGCTGCACTTCCTCACAGAGCCTAAGGAGTGTAGCACCACGCCAGATGACCCTGAATGTATATATCACAGGATTACTTACGCGTTCCCTCCCGCCTTGCAAACTGGAGTCCCGCGCTGGCCGACACACAAACGCCAGGATATATTACCCCTTACATTTCTCTCTCCTTGGACATCAAGAGGAGGCGAATATGGAGTGAAATTCAGCGGAAGAGTCTATTTTTTCGTTTTTATTTCTTAACGTGTTGTGTCTTACCCAAGGACACACACACACACACACACACACACACACACACACACACACACACACACACACACAGACACATAGACATCCGCTACAACCACACACACACACACATATGTAAACACAAACGCATTTCCTCCGCCCAATATCACATGTAAAACGCGACTCTTACACGCATCACGAGTCTAATGTCAACATCGATAAATTTCACGGGATAATGCCTCCTTCTGCGTCGCCTACAAGAGTCAAATAACGCCCCTCGTGCCGCTGCTTCCCGGTGTCTTTAAGATAACGTCCAGATAGCTGAAAGTTCGTCTCGGGGCGGTGAGGGATGCGGGTCTTTCCCCTACCCAGCGCCTCCCGTGATCGTTCCCTAAGTGTCCAAATCCCACGGTGAGTAGCGCCCATTCCTCACCCTGACGGAGGGATGAAGGAGGCGTGGGCGTGGGTGTCCCTCTCCTGCCTGTCTCCCTTACCCCTTTTACTGTCTCCGCCTCTCAGTCACAGCAAAATCCTGAATTGTTTATATATATTCTTTTCTTCTTTGGTTTTAGTCGAGTTTTTTAGCTTGAAATATGTTTTTTTTTTTATCCTATTTCTGTTAGTCAAAGACGTTCCAGCTATAAAGTAATGCATTCGTATTCTCATCCTTTTCAGTTTTCTGCTTTTTTATTATTTTTTTTACCTCCATTTCTGTTCCTCAAAGTAATTCCTGTTCTCCAGCACTGTTCTCGAATCCTTCCTTTCCTCAGTTTTCTGTTTCGTTATTATTATTATTGTTTTTCAGCTCCACTTCCATTTGCCAAAGCCGTTGCAATCAACCAGCTTTACCTTTCTCTTCTTCCTCCCCCACCTCCTCCTCTTCCTCTCCTCCCACGTCCATCACTCCTGTTATTGCTCCCTCGGGCTCCACACCACTACTAGATACCTTACTTGTGTACCTGTGATTAGGTCATCCCCCAGTACAGAGGCAGTGACCAATCCCCTTCCCGTGTCCAATCAGCCAAGCGTCCACACCCTCGCCCAATGAGCTACTGTGTTATTATTCCTCCTCCATGTTATCGTCCGGCGCCTTCCCGTTACATAAACAAGTTACCAATCAGCTTATCGCGCCATGAGTCAGGAAGGCGTTGGAGTCAGTTTCTCCCTAAGGCTCTGGACTCCCACGCCACCACCAGGCTTGCTCTGAACCAATAGCTGTGCAGTGGGAAATGGAGAAACGGCGAGAGTGGCGTAAAAACAAAGAAAATAGCGATAATAGGGAATAAAGTGGATGAGAATAGAAAAAAAAGGTATTCAGTATTGACAATGAGAAAATGAAGGGATAAATAACAGGAAGATGAATAAATGGTGAGAAAAATGAGTGAAAACAGATAAATAGATGAAGAATATACCCCATTTTCTCATTCCTCACCTGCATCCACCTTCACCCCTCCATTCTGCCTCCCCCACAGGATCCCCACGCTCCCCGAACTTCCTGAAGCCACAAGCCCCAAATCGGTCTCCCCACAAAGCTCCCAGGCCGATGTTGAGCCGATAAGGTTGGTCTCATGGCAGCAAAATGGTCGCCCGCCATAATTGATGTACGGTTCCAGTCGTCTCTCTACTTGATAACGCCCTTCACTGCCTGCTCTCTCTCTCTCTCTCTCTCTCTCTCTCTCTCTCTCTCTCTCTCTCTCTCTCTCTCTCTCTCTCTCTCTCTCTCTCTCTGTAACTACGGTAAAAAATAAATGCATCCTTTTTGGCGATTTCAAGGTACAGCAGGTGACAAAAAATTCTCTCTCTCTCTCTCTCTCTCTCTCTCTCTCTCTCTCTCTCTCTCTCTCTCTCTCTCTCTCTCTCTCTCTCTCTCTCTCTCTCTCTCTCCCTCGCACCCTCTATTACCAAGGTGATGTCAAGAGGGGGATAACATGATCAAAACAAGACACCGCGTCCGCTGCTGGTAACTCGGGACGCCTCGGGAGGAAGTGGTGAAACGCGCCCCGTCACTGTCCCTTGAAAACCATGTAATCGACGACCCTGAATTAAGGCAACACGAGACTGCTGCTTCCTCTCGCCGCTCTAACTCCCTCACACCAGGACCCGAGAACCAGGAGACGAAGATAGCACGTATAACTCAAGGAGAGAGGAGAGTGAGAGAGAGAGAGAGAGAGAGAGGAGAAAAAAATAAAAGAGGTGAGAGAAATATAAGAAAAAGTAGAGGTTTTAGAAAAGGTGCAGTTGGAAAATCAAGGTAAAAATAAAGAATAGTACGAGTATTTCCTCACGTCCTTCCAACTCCTTTACACCAGAACTAGAGAGCCAGGAGCCACAGACAGCACGTATAACTATGAACAATAAAGGAATGAAAGTGAGACAGACTTATAAGGAAAAGTAGAAGTTCTAAACACGGTATAGTTTGAAAATCAAGAAAACACAAAACTACGTACTGCTTCCTCCCTTACAACAGAAAAAAAAGGATGAAAATGAGAGAAAGATGAAGAAAAGTAGAGATTTCACAAAGGGTGCAGTTATGAGATCTCTTGGAAGAAACTTAACAAAAAAAGTGCAATGAAGGTAGTGAAGTACTAGACGTGAGGAAAAGATAATGAGTTAAAAAAAGAGGAAAAAACGCAAGGAAATGAAAAACCTTATGCTGTAATGAGAAATATAAAATAAACCGTACATAAACGAGGAAAACATAGAGAAGAATGAAGGGAAAAACGCAGAAAATGAAAAGAAATAAAAGTCAAGGCAAGTCCAAAGAAAATGGTGTACAATGAAAGGGGGAAAAAAGGGAAGAGGAGAATAGATAAAAAGAGGAGAAATAAAAGGAGAAAAAGTCAAGGGAAGTATGCGGCATTTTTCTATTTTTCTGTGACTCTAAAATTTTGTATCCTGCTTCTGACGTTCACTGTTTATAAATTTGGAAAGAGGGAACAGACAAGGCCACTGAGACTGCAATTTTTTTTTTACCTTGAATTGCTGAGTGTTGTTTATGTAACTTGGAGAGAGAGAGAGAGAGAGAGAGAGAGAGAGAGAGAGAGAGAGAGAGAGAGAGAGAGAGAGAGAGAGAGAGAGAGAGAGAGAGAGAGAGAGAGAGAGTACATATGTTTATAATGAAAATAAGAGAAAAAAAAAGACAAAAAATCGAGTATACAACGAGTCGATAAAAGGAAGAAGGAAGAAGAGAATGAAGAGAAAAGGTAAGAGATGAATGGTAGGTACAGATATTTATAATGAAAAAAAGTCATGTATATAAACTGAAAAAAAAAAAAATGTGAGAGAGAAGAGAGAGAGGAGCAAAGAAGATGTAGTTGGAAAAAAATAAAAAAAATGAATGACAAGCACATATGTTCACAGTAAAAAAAAAAAGAAAAAATAAATCAAGAGCAAAGAAAAAAGTAGAAACGTAGGAAGCAAGAAAGGATGAATAAGGATAAAGGTAAATAACGAAAGGAGATACGATTGAGGAGCATAAAAGGGAAATGAGGCAAGGGGAGATAATGATGCGAACATTTGATACGACATTACGAAGGGAATGACATAATGGCGAGAGGAAGGCGATGCATTAAGTGAAGTGGAATAAATTATGTGGATGAAGGGGAGGCGTGGACATAAAAAGAAGGAAAATACAAAAGATAAAATAAAGACAAATAAGAGATAACGATTGTAGGCAAAGAAAAATAATTATGAAGCAAGAAGTGCAAGAATGAAAACGAAAAATGGGAGGGATACGCAAGGAAATAAGAGGAAAAACGACATTGATAAGAAATGATGGAAAATATAGAGACAGAGAAAAAAATAACTATGAATGAAATAAATGTAAACCAGAGAAGAGATAACACGTGACATATTTCAAATGTCACAAATCAGAGAGAGAGAGAGAGAGAGAGAGAGAGAGAGAGAGAGAG
>NC_087185.1:3365000-3467500 GCF_035594125.1 Scylla paramamosain
GATATTGCGGTAAAAATTCACTCACCTGTGTACTTAAATGGACTTTTACAACTTTTATTCAACAGGTGCTTCTCGTATTTAGTGCGTATTTTTCTTCAGTCCCCGCTGGGTAGCTGGGTATGTATGGAATTTTGATACGGAAATAAATGAACACTACTAGTAGATACAAGTCTTCAGCACGAGTTAAAATTTTCCTTCTCTCCCCTCGCATATAAAAAGATGTAAAACACGGATTCCCTTCCCAAGGTAATATGGTAATGCAAAGCCGAGGAACGGAACGAGAGAGCGAAAAGTAATAGGTCTTAAGCCACTCTGAATGTAAATCATATTCATGGTTTTATTCAGAACAAGCCAGGAAGCCGCCAGTCCGTATCAGCGGCTGTGAGTGCGAGGGAGAGTGTGAGGGGAGAGACTGAGGGTGAGGAAAGAAGGAAAACGAGGGGAAAGGAAAAGAGTACGGCGAGTTAATGCATCACCAACAGACCACCAACTCATAACACACCGCCACACTGACAGTAAGGCACCACCACTAGTGACCTCCGCACCGTGACGCGCTTCACCAGTCACCACGGCGTTTGGTGAGGTGATGCTGCAGTCTGTCAATCACTTTTTTTTTTTCCACCAGTACATAACCCGT
The DNA here is from genome assembly GCF_035594125.1 of Scylla paramamosain. Classification (NCBI taxonomy): domain Eukaryota; kingdom Metazoa; phylum Arthropoda; class Malacostraca; order Decapoda; family Portunidae; genus Scylla; species Scylla paramamosain. The sequence goes on from NC_087185.1 coordinate 3,365,638, forward strand.
TTAAGGATGAGTGATCAAAAAGAGGTTTTCCCGTACCACAACTGTCACTATCTCAGTCTAACACACCCATTTGTTAAACAGTACGTTCCTCTCTCTCTCTCTCTCTCTCTCTCTCTCTCTCTCTCTCTCTCTCTCTCTCTCTCTCTCTCTCTCTCTCAACCGCCGTCACACTTCATATATCACATTTCCACAACTGTCACCACACCCTAACCACATTACCACTGCACAAGCTCCACCACATCCACCCAGGACACTCCCCGCGCCATAACAGAGAGAGAGAGAGAGAGAGAGAGAGAGAGAGAGAGAGAGAGAGAGAGGGGCCCAGCAATCTACCCTCCGCAACCCCGCTATCATTTCTTCTTTCGATCGGCAGCACTTAATTACACTAATTAGTTAATGTTCTTTTTGGTCCCCCTTGTTAATTTGTGGTCACGAAACGAGGAGGCGGTGGTTCGATTCCTTGCAAGACTACGTGTAGGGGAGAGGGAGAGAGAGGAACTAACTTAAGACGAATGAGAGAAAACAGCAAAGAAAATATAAATCGAAATAAAATAAATACATACATGCATTGAACACAAATGGGTAAAGAATTCAAAGGTTCCTATGCTCTTTTGTCTCCATTGTCCTGGAGTGAAATGTTCAATGAGATGCATAAAGAACAGCGGTCAGGGCAGTGAACTCGTGAACGAAACAATGCGAGAGAAAAGCTACTCCGGGTGGTCGCGGGTGAAAGGAGTCGAAGGGTCGCTGGCTATTAAATACAGTTGTAGCACAGGGTTCACGGTTCGATCCCACAAAACACTTCACGAGGCACCAATACAGCTCGACCCAACGAACGAATGGCACGGACGCGAAAGGCTGACGCACAGTTGCCTCGTGTTCCCAAACTAGGCTGGAGGAGTAACCAGAGAGGAAAATGTACAAAGAACATTTGCCTCCCTCTCCGGGTCGACTCAATTAAGCGACCAAATTGCAAACACTGTCTTAATGAGGCTCAACTTCAGCCCAGAACACGGGACGAGATGCGAGTTGGAAATGGTAAAGGCTTTGATCCCCAACTCCGCCCAGAACTACTTCCTTTTCTCCCCGGAATACGAAAACAGCCATTCCGGGACAATAAACATACCGAGTGCGAAGGAACGCATGCATGGAAACAGCGCCGCTAACCAAAACGCGGCCCCGTGCTGAGCGAGAGCAGGAGTTTGAGGAATGCTACACTCAGCGGCGGAGTGAGGGAGGGAGTGAGTGAGGAACCCGTTCACAGAGCACCACGTGACCACCTTCGATCCGGGACACACCCAAAATGGCGGTGGTGGTAGTGGTGGTGGTGGTGCACGGGCGACACAACACCGCAACACACAAACACACCTAGCGGGTCACAAACACAGACACAAAACAACACGGACGCAACACATTAGGAACATTATGAGTGCCTCTAACACCTGGACGAGCACCCCGGGCGGGACTCTGATACCCTGGGAGAGGAGGGCGCGGGGAGAGGGACGCCCGGTGCCCTTGGTTTGTGTGGGGCAGGAGGCAGAGCGTGGCAGGCGGCGAGCTATCTAGTCCCCATCTTGATGATTCCTGCCCGGGGTTACAATTAGCGATTTCATGCGTATTTTTTCCCCCGCGCGACTTGCACCGGCCGCTCGCACGTTGGTGTTGGTGTTGGTGATGCGAGGGAGAGGGAGGGGGGAGAGGGAGAGGAGGGAGACATGGAGGGAAAACGGAGGGAGATGCCTTGGGATGGTTGGTGTGAAGGGAGGGTGGAGCTGTGTTGTTGGGAGGAGAGTGAGGGAGGTGACTGGTGAGGGAGGTGGCTTGGCTCTGGCTAGTGAGGGAGAGGGAGAGGGAGAGGCTGTAAGTGTGAGAATGACGGTCAAGAGCGAGGCCTGTCTGGGAGGCAGACTTTTGTCCGACATTCCTCCTCCTCCAATAAACTGCACACGTCTCCTTGGCTCCCTCCTCCTCCTCCTCCTCCTCCTCCTCCTCCTCCTCCTCCTCCAGACAGCCAGAGATAAATAGATAAAAGCCGCATTACTCCCCCTACCACCACCACCACTACCGTACCATCACCATCATCATCATCACCATCAACATCAACAAAAGGAAATACAACACACTTTATCTCCCAGAATGAGAAAACATCAGATCAGTTTCGTGTTGGACTCCTCATCTTCCCCCCTCTCCCTCCTTCCCTCCTCTCCCTCCTCTCCCTTCATGAGTGGAGAGAAAGGGAGAGAAAGGGAGGCAAGGAGAGGAATGGTAGCACTTCAAGACGTTTCTTAAGCTTGTATTATAGAGCTTGAGATGTGCCAAGTTCCCTTACAGAGAGAGAGAGAGAGAGAGAGAGAGAGAGAGAGAGAGAGAGAGAGAGAGAGAGAGAGAGAGAGAGAGAGAGAGAGAGAGAGAGAGAGAGAGAGAGGACGTGTGGATGGCAAGACGAAGAAAGACAGAGGGAAAATAAAATAAGGGGAGCTGAAGAATAAGAATAAGGCAGATAAAAGAAAATGCAGGAGGAGGAGGAGGAGGAGGAGGAGGAGGAGGAGGAGGAGGAGGAGGAGGAGGAGGAGGAGGAGGAGGAAGAAAAGGAGAACAAAATAGAAAACAAGGATGAAAAAAAATGGACGACAAGTTTTCATAAAATCAGCATCCAAAAATTTGAGGAAAGTCTATTATAAATAAAACAACAAGAAAATCCTTCCAAATAATTTAGAGAGAGAGAGAGAGAGAGAGAGAGAGAGAGAGAGAGAGAGAGAGAGAGAGAGAGAGAGAGAGAGAGAGAGAGAGAGAGAGAGAGAGAGAGAGAGAGAGAGAGAGAGAGAGAGAGAGAGAGAGAGAGAGAGAGAGAGAGAGAGAGAGAGAGAGAGAGAGATACAGGATGACAGATATGAAGAAGAAAAGTGGGCAAGGAATGAAAATAAAATGAAATACAAAAAAAGACGGGGAGAGAGAGAGAGAGAGAGAGAGAGAGAGAGAGAGAGAGAGAGAGAGAGAGAGAGAGAGAGAGAGAGAGAGAGAGAGAGAGAGAGAGAGGGTCTGTCCTGGGTGGTATGTTAGAGGGAGAGAGAAAATGGAGCAAAACAGGAGAAAAGTGAGCCAAGAGTGAGTGTGATTGATCAAAGGAGACACATGATTGCTCAAAGGAGGAGGAGCCATACACGCCGAGGTGAGGAGTGCCTTCGTTTTCTCTCCTCCTCCTCCTCCTCCTCCTCCTCCTCCTCCTCCTCCTCCTCCTCCTCCTCCTCCTCCTCCTCCTCCTCCTCTTGCTCCTCCTGCATCTACGTGTTCAGGTTTCTGGTTTCTCTCTGGATATTTTATGTCTGTCATCTTTCATCCTTTATATTTTCCTCTCTCTCTCTCTCTCTCTCTCTCTCTCTCTCTCTCTCTCTCTCTCTCTCTCTCTCTCTCTCTCTCTCTCTCTCTCTCTCTCGCCAGGTGAACCCTATATTCCCATTACCTGCCGTAAGTACCTCCATTAAGGGGGAAATTTCATCTCCTTTAAAAACTCTATCCTCCTCCTCCTCCTCCTCCTCCTCCTCCTCCTCTATCCCACCTCCTTTCCGTTTCTTCCAGTACATTTTCCATTTCCCTGTTCTCCTTTCCCCTCTTGTTTAATTCTACTCTTCTTCCTCCTTCGTCTCCTCTTCTTACATCCTTCTTCTTCTTCTCCTCTTGTTCCTTTCCCTCAAACTGCTTCTCCCTCTCTTCCTTCTCTCCCTACATGCTTCTTCACTTGTTCCTCTCATTCATCTATTTTATCTTCCCCTGTCTTCCTTTCCCTCTTGTTTGTACCCTTGTCCTCCTCTTCCTCCTCCTTCCTCTACTGTTACTACATGCCTCTTCGTAAGCTCCTCTCCTTCATCCTTTTTATCGCATCCTGTCTTCATTCTCCCTTTTTTGTGCCCCTGTCCTCTCGTCTTACTCCTTTCCTCACCCTTTTAATCTCTCCCTGTCCTTCATTCCTTCTCGTTTGTGCTCTTCTGTTAGTGCTCTCCTCTCCCTTCCCCTCTCGGCTTCCCCTCACGTGGCTGAGAACAAGAGGCCACGTTTTTTATTCCTGGAGAGCATTGTGTGTCTTGTGGTGCGGTTCCCTTTCAAGTGTTTAAGATTTACGCTCGCGATAAAATTCACTCGCGTTTGTCGTGGCGGTAAATACATCCGGAAGATACGCTTTATAAGAAAACACACCTGGCTATGACTGGACACGTGTGCAGGTACGATGTCGTCATAGAGATGGATAAATTATGGTAATGGTGATATTTTCTCGTGGTGGATACATATCAGCGGTGAGCGGCAGCCGTGTTCCCCTCTGATGACGGTCTAATATGGCTGACGCATGCGCATTGATTATTCACGAGCGTCTCATTCCACAATAATACATATGTAAACGGTTGGGGTCCATTAGGTGATCGGGCCGGACCCAACAGCGGCTCCAAGCGACGCCCAAGCTAGTCCGGTTCGCCTGGCGGTTCTAGTATTGATGCCTCGTACTTACAACTCGCATCCAAACACAATCTGATACCTTTCCCATTATCCTGGCGGGGGTTTGGGTCGTCCGCGGCAGATAGGGAATATTAAGACATCCCTGAGAGGCGCGGCGAAGGTGCAGGTAAAGAGGGAGACTGTCTGGACGGGCGGGGACGGGCGAGGGTGGGCGGGATGGGCGCAAGAGTGTTCCCGTCCCTTCTCTGAGTGGTGGGAAATTTGCCACTCATTCCTCATCTCCATACAATACCTCCCTCATCATCCTAAGAGGCGATGTGACTCATTATTCATTCCTTGTAGTGCGTCTCATTCCCGGCGTGGTGGTTACGGCCCCCAAACGCTCCTCAAATCACCACAAAAACAGCTTATATCACATTTTATCGCCGCTTTACACCGTGGGGCGACAGATGCGATTCTGCGCGCGGGGAAAAGTGAGGACAAACCACGAAAGTAATCCTGGCCTCGTGAAATGCTTCGCGGGGAACAAATGCCTAGCGGGAACATCGAAGTACACTGAGGAACATGGAACACCGAACCTGCCTGTGTGTTCCGAAGAAGCTACAGGACTCCGGAACAAAGAGGAGACTGGAGAGACATTCCTGACACACACACACACACACACACACACACACACACACACACACACACACACACTGAAGAACATCCCACGTGCATATCCTACATTTTCTTTTTCTACTTCCTATTCTTCTCCTTCCTCCTCCCTTTGGAAAGGCTGAAAGGGGGACAAAGGATAATAAAGGAGTGGGTATTTTGTAATAGCAGCAGCCGGTGATCTCTGCATCCATGTACTGAGTGACACGCCGCCATTACCCTTCACCTCAACCCTCCTTCCGTTCCTCCCTGACCCTTCCCTTCCTATGAATAATACGACCCTATTACCTGTCTCAGATAATTAAGTAAATTATAAGACGACAGTGTAACAGGTAGATAGGATGGAAGGTTGGGAGGTCAGGAGCAGGTGCAGGTGGAAAGGAAGGTGGAGGGATGTGTGGATGTGGAATGCCTTAGAGGAGAGGTAAAGAGGCATGCGATTTATAGGGTTACAGTTTAAATAGGTTACAAAGAAATGCTCTCTCTCTCTCTCTCTCTCTCTCTCTCTCTCTCTCTCTCTCTCTCTCTCTCTCTCTCTCTCTCTCTCTCTCTCTCTCTCTCTCTCTCTCTCGGCACTCATCAGGTGACATAATACGAGGCAAGTGTTCCTCATTGGTAATTAGTGTCGTGGAGATTGCGTCTCGCTGCTCGTGTTGATGCTGCGAGGTACCAATGCTGTCAACTCCCTCACAAATAGTTCCCTCCTCTCCCTCTCTCTCTCTCTCTCTCTCTCTCTCTCTCTCTCTCTCTCTCTCTCTCTCTCTCTCTCTCTCTCTCTCTGAAATTTAACGGTTCACAGGCACAGGCACCACTCAGGCACTCTAGTTTCAGTGCCACTTCGCCTAGATCAGAGAACGAATAAATCTTTACGCCACTACCAACTTTATGACGAGTCTCCACCTTGCCCATTACTATTTTGGTCCTGGGTTTTCATGGCGTTGAAATTACAAGTGTTATCTTTCTATAAGAGTTTGTGGTGAGGACGCTTAAGTTTATTTATGGCTATTCTGGTCTTTGGTATAAAAAGTGTAGGAGGCACATGCGTTGTTTTCAACGTTTCCACACAAGAGCGAGTGACAGAAAAGTTTACCGAAGTTTACCGAAGTTTACCAAGGCGATGACGGAAAGCACGAACCGTCACAAGCCGCGGCCTCCAACACACGCCGCAGGGATCCCAACAAAGCCTTGGCGCCGCACTGCACTCAGGGGGCGCTGCAGACCTTAGCAACGAGCAGCAGAGACAGTTCCCCAAGAAATTCCCCCGCGGCAAGCTCCCATGTCCTCCCGCGACCTCTTCCCGGGGTTCTTCCTCTTACCCCTTCAGACCTGGACGTCAATACATAAAGAAATTCGTTGTAAAATGCTCGCTGATCACTGTAATCCGCTAGACAACTCCGCCAGACAATAAAATTCAACTGCCTGCCTCAACCCTCAGGCCGGTACACCTTCGACCCGAACCACCGGCGCATCGATCATAGCGGCGGCGGGATGGGCAGCGCGAAGCCATAAAGAAGCCGATCCGATAGAACATAGGATCCAGGGCTTTATAAGAGGTCGTGATCCTGCCCCGAGGTGACTGACGTGTCTCCCGAAGCCTATTCAGGGTCTGTGGATTGTCCTTTGTCGCGGGCGGTGTGCCGGGCCGCCTCTTCGCTGCCACAGACCCCTCCTCCCACGGCATCACACTCGTGGGTCTCCGGCCTCCACACTCTGTCTGGGATTATTCCGCCCCGCCACGACTCCAGTGTTGCTTGGTGTGTCTCGGCTATAAACTACACTGACGAGGGATAACAGTATACACGAGGCAACGCACATATATCTCTTCCACGCTCTCTCTCTCTCTCTCTCTCTCTCTCTCTCTCTCTCTCTCTCTCTCTCTCTCTCTCTCTCTCTCTCTCTCTCTCTCTCTCTCTCTCTCTCTCTCTCTCTACACACACACACAAACACATGCACACACTCCTCGTCTCCCACTCCTACCTCTCCCTTTATCAACCTTTCTCCACCACCACTTCTTCATCACCATTCTCATCCCTCATCATCACATTCCCGCTTCACTTCTACCTCTCCTTCCTCTCACCCTTCTATCTTTACTAACACCATCACCTCCTCCTTCTCCTCCTCCTCTTCGTCCTCCACGTCAGTGCTAAGTGCCACTCCCCGCACCTCTGTGAACGCACCTCAGACACACCTGTAATTAACCTCCCATCAGCTCAAAAGGTAGGTTCACGTCCACACTAAATCTACTTTCCTCGGCCGTAACTCCTCGTGGTCCTGCAGGCTTTTGATCATAGGATATTTATATATATTTTTTTTTGTTTCCATCCTTCTTGGCAATCCTTCACTCTTAATCTTCGTGCGTTTAAATTTCGTTTTATTTTACTTTCAGTTTTTTCATAATACTTCGTTATGTCTCGAAGGCTGGTGAATTTTACGTACGCTATCTTCCTTTTAGCTAAATTTTAATATAATGAACCTTCTATTAGCAAAATCTTACGCACTTTTCAATCTTTCACTCCTATTAAGAATCTATACAGTTATTTAAAATTTTACAGTTAACCCAACGCCTCTCCTTTCCCTAATCTTCCTGGCCTTCCTCTAAAGCCCAATAAACGTCTCTTCACTTCACTTCAATCCACACCTGTCAGTTTTAATCCAATCCTTATCTTCTAATTCACGTTTTGCCTTTGTACAATCCACGCTTCTATCTCTTCAATCCAATCCATGCTTCCCTCTCAAGTCCTCATCCTCCTCTTTTTCAATCCACGCCTACTCTTTCAAACTAAAAAAAAATAAATAAACATTTCCCTCTTTAATCCAGCTCCTCTTCCCCAATCTACGTTTCCTCTCCTAATCTAATCCATGCTTTCCCTCCAATCAAGGCCGCCCACCAACCCAATCCGCGCCTTTATCCCTCCCCGCAGTGTTGCCAGTCCCGAATCATCACAAGCGGCATTTACATCGCCCACCGCTCACCTGCCAGAAGAATGTGAGTGAAAAAATGAAAGGGAAAAGAGAGAGAGAGAGTGAGGGAGAGAGGGAGAAAGAGAACGAGTAGCACTTTAAAGGTGAGATAAAGCATGAAAGGGAAAAAATAAAGTAAGTTTAGTTGGAATTTATGCATCAACTGAAAAATGCGACGTGATTTTGACCGCCATTAAAAAGAAGAGAGAGAGAGAAAAGAGAGAGAGAGGGGGAAAAAAAAAGGTGAAGGCAGGAACATGCGACAAAATTACACGATAAAGAATGGATGAATCGAAAAATCTATTGGAAAATCTATGCAATTCTCTGTAAGTACGTACATCTGCATTGGACGGATAAGGGGAGGAGGAGGGAAGGGAAAAAAATACATATATGCGTGTGAGTAAAAAGTAAATGGAATAAATAAAACGGAAACCTCATCTGCAAGGTTCGTGGCGTGAAGTAACACTCGACTCAATAATCGCAAACCGGCGCTTGTGGACCAAAAAAAAAAAAAAAAAAAAAAAAAAAAAAAAAAAACTCGCCGAGAATATATGTATACACTGACCCTTTCCCTTCTCTCTCTCTCTCTCTCTCTCTCTCTCTCTCTCTGGGCGCCTACACCCACTGCCTGACAATTGCCTCTGATCACCCATCGACCTCGGCGTTGTTATGGACACTGCAACAAAGTCTCTCTCCAACTACTGTTTCCTGCAACATTTACAATAGTTTGGGTTTGTGATGGCAGAGGCGGGGCGGGGGAGGAAGTCCAGGACCGGGAGCAGAAGTAGGAGCAGGAGAGAGGGAGGGAGGGCTAGCACGGACCAAAATTTCACCTCACGAACTACACACCGAGGAATGAAGCTGAAGAGAATGGCTCATGGTCACGCGGAACCGAGTCTGATCCCACTACGATAAGATTCAGGGACCGGGGAAGGGGATCGGAAGCAGGGAAGAGGGATAGGAGTGGAGGGGGTGGAGAAGGGTGGAATAGAGAGAGGGGCAGGCAGGTAGGTAGGCAGGCAGGCAGGCAGGCAGGCAGGCAGGCAGGGATGCAGGGAGACGCACCGCTCAACCCACTCCAATTCTAAACCTGAACCAATTTGAGCCAAAGTGACTTAGCTGAATTCAATATATGTATAACCCAAAGTAAATTAACAATCGTGGGTCATGACAATATTTTGGGGCTCAGCTTTTGCCTTCCGGTGATGGACAGGCCGAGTGGATCTTGCTCCCCTTCTCCACTATTCCACTCCATCCCCTCCACTCACTCCTGTCCATTCTCACCGCGTCCACTTCACCTCCACCTGCGTCTGGTTCAGTGCGGGTGGTTCCTCGTATCTTATCTATTATTAAATGTGCAGAAGATATTATTTCTGGGAGGATGTAAAGAGGAAGAGGAGAGAGAAGGGCAGGGAACGGCAGAGAGAGATGTGTAACGACCGTGGAGTTTCTCTCTCTCTCTATCTCGCTCTCTCTCTCTCTCTTTAATATCCCATTCTGTTTCAGCACACACAGATGGAAAAAGAAAAACTGTTCTATCTTTAGTTTCCTTTTCTTACTTCCCCATTCATTCACTTCAGCATCCCTCCAAACCTCTCTCTCTCTCTCTCTCTCTCTCTCTCTCTCTCTCTCTCTCTCTCTCTCTCTCTCTCTCTCTCTCTCTCTCTCTCTCTCTCTCTCTCTCTTAACCACTCAACTATCATCGGGGCAATATACTTTATTCCTACCTATCTACCTTTCCCTCGCATCTCCCCTCAGCCTACCCTACCTCTCCTTCCTTCCTGCCCTTCACCCTACCTCGTGCACCCTTCCCTCCCTAGCAAGGCGTCGAACCCTCCGTATGGAACTCAAACACGAGCCAAATCTCCACTCCTGCAGCGTCCACATGCTCAGAGGCTTAAGTTTTTTACCAAGGAGAATCGGAATGCTTTTAAGGCATTACGATCACTTCACGAGGGGCGAGGGGCGAACTGGGAGAGGAAAGGGACGAGGGACACGACGAGTAGGAAAGATCAGCGAAATATGGGAAACCTGGAGGGGAAAAAAATGTGGATTGAGAATGAAAGAGGAGGGATGAATGGGGAGAGACGAACAGTGAGAGAGGTGGGGTGCAGTGAAGGGCTCTCACTGTTATGGATGGGGTGAGTACTGGATGATAGGGAGGGGTCGGGGGAGGGACGGCGCCAGGAGACATGGATAATGGCCCGATACAACTTTGTGAATTACGGTACGAGGATTTCCAAAAAAGGCGGCCGTGGACCTGAACACTCGATGAGGCGAGGAATTAGGCACCGCACGTAAGATTTTGCAAGATTTCCCTCAGCGCTCCCGAGGCAGAAACACAAAACACAACATTAAACAGAAACAACAAACTTTACGTGATACACAAACTAGACCAGAAGTTCGGTACAATACACGGAACTACATTAACGTAATACAATATACTGCATTCACGAGAAAGGAAGTCGGAGAAATGATCGTGTAGTTGCTATTGAAATGATCGCTTCTAATTACGGTTCTCAGTCTTTATGACAAAAAAAAAAAAAAAAAAAAAAAAAAAAAAAAAAAAAAAAAGCCTTAGTAAATATAAATGATGACATGAACATACCGAAGACTTAATAACGACGACAACAATATAAAGACCTTAAAATGCATAAATGTCTTTTCCTAGTGACGTTCAAATTCAAAAGGGTACACAGGAACACAAGACTCGTGACGTAATGAACGCTAATCAAATATGAACATTAAATAAAGGGCGACTAAAAAAATAAAAAAATAATAATAAGTCAAGTTTTCAGTATGAGAGGAAGGAAAAAAAAAGTAAAATCTCCAGAACACCATGAAAGTAAAACAGTCAAATTTTGAGCATGTCATGAGAAAAGGAGGAAAAAAATAATAAAATTTCCACTAAATCATCATAAAAAAAGATAAGGCAAATTTCCGGTATGAGAGAGGAAAAAAAAAAAAAACTGCACACCGACAAATTATTAAATGAGTATCGTAATTCAGAACACTAATAGAGGATCCGGAACTATTTCGCGCGTTTTTTTATGATAAAGTATTGAATCCTACTGGTGTGTGACCTTCAGGAGACAACTAGCCAATGAAATTTAATCACCAGCTGGAGGTAAAATTTGTGATTGGTTTTCATTTATAATTTCCCCGCTAATGATCCGCTTGTAGATTATAATGGTGAAGGTAACTATCCGTGGACAAGCCCATTAGGATATGTTGACCGCCACTTTTATTATCAATTACCAGATGGGTATGCTATTTCATTACCATTATTATCAGTATTATTATTATTATTATTATTATTATAATTATTATTATTATTATTATTATTATTATTACTACTACTACTACTGACAATAAAAACAATAATAATACCTTTGCTACTGCTCATTATTATCATTGTTATGGCTGTTGTTGTCATTACTTTAATCGCCAATAACATAACTAATTTCCCTTTCTGCAGGTACTTCCGCCACTTGAGCTTTAAAACAGCAGAACATAAATAATTAAAAAGACACACAAATAAATAAATAAATAAAATATTCACCACTATAACTAACAACTTCCTTTCATGACGCCCACTATATTTTCAACACCAAAAACTGATAAACTTAAAAAATCTCACTGCATTCATAACTCCTACTACCACAAGCACCAAACAAAGATTTCACCACACTAACCACACACATCACTCAACACGACAGCCAAACACCACACTCACCACACATATAATCACCACACTCAGCCCAGTACTCACCGAAAGCATGCGCGGAGGACGCCATCAGATCGCCGAGGCCGGAGAGGAGAAGCAGGAGGAGGAGGGGGCGAGTCCATGAGAGTGGCAGGGGGCGTAGGCCCCTGCCGAGCTCACAGCACCTCACCATGCTTAGGCTGGCCCCTCCCTCACTACCATGCCTGCAACACAAACACAGGAAGGTCAATACATAGTCATACAACATGATATTCCTAAACTTTTCGCTAGTTTTCCTCTAGTGTAAGTTATGATGGTTTATAGGTGAGCTTTCATGACTCTAGTTTAACATGCTTGCAACACAAACACTGGAAGGTCAATACACAGTCACACAGACACGCAACACAGCGCTATTCTCAAACAATTCAGCGCCTTGACTCTGGTGTAAGTTTTCATGGTTTTCAAGTGTTTTCATAATTCCACCGATAGTTTATCAACTATTCTCTACAAATGGAAGTTTTTTATGGTTTGTAAGTGTGCTTCAAGTGTGTCTTCATAACTCTAGCGATAGTTTACCACAGTTTCAGCACCATTGGAAATAATCATCGTTTTCAAGTGCTTTCAAGACTCCACCGACAGTCCACTATGGATTCTATACCAGTGGAAGTGATTATGGTTTACAAACATGCTTTCATGACAGTTTACCATGGACACTGCACCATCACTGAGGGGAAACACACAAGAGAACCTGACTAGTTATCTCTGTGGCCTTTGAAAACAGTCAACATTTAAAAATACAGGCCGTTCATCTAAACAATATTACACTTCTATTCAAATGCGAATGGAAACGTACATGAATAAAAACTATTTCAGAATAAAGTCGCTGAATAAAAATAAATAAAATTACTCAAGGATAAACGTGGAGGGAAATGCATAAAACAACAGGATTATACACATGAAAACACATATGTAACAAGAGAGAGAGAGAGAGAGAGAGAGAGAGAGAGAGAGAGAGAGAGAGAGAGAGAGAGAGAGAGAGAGAGAGAGAGAGAGAGAGAGACTATGCACAACCACCTAAACGCAATATTCTACAAACATAATCCGACATTCCCTCCAGTAAAAGACAAGGGATGTAATTACAGGAAATGATGATGATGGTGATGAAGATGGTGATGAAAACAATGACGAGGGTGATGAGCGTTAAGCCAGCATAATGTGGAGGCGACAGGCAACAGGAGTGGAGTGGCGCGGATCTCATGCCTGTGGTCTGCCCTTAGTAACCCGAGAGACGCACAGGTGAAGTCACACACACACACACACACACACACACACACACACACACACACACACACACACACACACACACACACACACACACACAAATTCATTTCATATTCTCACCCAATTTTCCTTAATTTTCAACATGCATTCGTAGTAAATAAGTTTAATTTCACTTTTCTCTTCTCAGTTTAATCCATATTCGTCTAATTTGTCTATTTTGTTAAGGTATTTATTCTTCTGTTTTCTTTCTTTAATTTTATTTCATTATACTGGTGGTAACTGCTAAGGCATAGTTTATTTTAACTTTAATCTCTCTTTTTCCCTCTCAATTTAAACCATATTCGTTTAATTTCTTCATTTTATACAGGTATTTATTCATTTATTTTCTTTCTTTATCTCATTATACTAGTGGCAAAGAATAAGACATATTTAATCTTAACTTTATTTTTTTCTTCTCAATTTAATCCACATTCATTTAATTTCTTCATATTATCAAGGTATTCATTTCTCGATTTCCTTTCCTTAACTTTATCCTCTTGTATTATTGGTAAGTATTAAGACATATTTTATCTTAACATTAATCTCTTTTTTCCTCCAAGATTTCCTCAATATTCTCAAAGCATCTATTCCATTTCTCCTTTTCTTCTTTAATTAACTTCACCTTCTTTTTCACAAGTGATTACTTTTCCTCCAAGCGACCTCTCTCCTTTTCTTCTCCCTTGCTTCTCGTGAAAGTCTCCCTAATCAATCTTCCTAATCACTCCCACCCTCATTATGGGATAATTAATTAGACCCATGATTCATTTAGCGACGGTGAATCTGGCTCTTGGCTTACGTGATCTGAGAAAGGCCAGGGTCTTTCTCTCTCTCTCTCTCTCTCTCTCTCTCTCTCTCTCTCTCTCTCTCTCTCTCTCTCTCTCTCTCTCTCTCTCTCTCTCTCTACGTACTGGTCAGGTAAGGTTAGGTTAGATTAAGTTTGTACGTATCTATCAATCAGTCTATCTGTTTGTCTACCACTGTATCTTCATCCTTTACAAAATCTTTCACCGTCCTTGGTCAGTTCTTACGCCTGATTCAGTTTATACATTTTTCATAGGGCAAAATCACGCCAAAATACCACGCTAAGTATTACTAATCTATTTACCCAACTTTTTTTTTCTCCTACTCTCTTCTCTCGTCTCAACCTGTACAAAACACGCAAGAGAGTAATGCTGCGAGAAAACCCGGCACTTATTACAATACAAAGGTTTCTCTCCATTGTACGGAAGGATATCTCATTGGTACAGCATTTACACCTGCTCTTCAGACCCCAAATGTCACCCGTGCATCATTAACAGCGCCCGCAGACAACCATGTAACTTTTTTCTTTGTTTTAATCTGTGAATTATCAAATGTTTGGGAATGCAACCTAAATGCAACTTCACGTGTACAAAGAGAGAGAAAAATATATACACCCGTAGTACTTGTACCTATAAATTTAAGTTCCCGTGTAAGGCGTTTTAGAATTCTGCTTGATCTTTGCGCTTGATGATAAAAAGATATTGTTACTTGTAAATGTTCTTGTGTTAATGTTATAGCTGTCTGGATCTGTCTGTTTCTGTCTGTCTTCCTGTCTGTCTGTCTGTCTCTGCTACAACGATTATAATGTAAGAAAAGCTGATGTAAAACTCTCTCTCTCTCTCTCTCTCTCTCTCTCTCTCTCTCTCTCTCTCTCTCTCTCTCTCTCTCTCTCTGGTACAGCGAATCTAATGTAAGTACAGCTCATGTAAAACTTTCAAGCGACCAAATTGCGCTAAGCGAGGCTCGGGAAGTGCGTTAACCATGCACAAGCGAGGCGCGCGTGTAGGTAGGCACACTGAATCAAGCAGGGGAAGGGGGGAAGAGAGGGGAGTGGAATGAAGGGTGGTGTTGCTGACCTGGCCCGCTGTACTCTACTTTGCCCTGCCTGCCCTGCTCTGTCCTGCCTGCCCTGCTCTGACCTTCACTATCAGATACGAATAGAGGTTTGACGGGCAATTAATTAGTCAACTTTATCACAAATCCCCAGCAGTTTCCCACCGATCAGGAGTGCCGCGCTTCCACTTCGCCCTGCTCCAACACTCCCTTTAATCTACATCTACACACTCCAGTTGTTAATGCGGAGTCAAAAAGGAGCTTAAGATTAGATGAATGTATGGAAGAGGATGAAAGGATTATATAGGGATTGCTGTGTGAAGGCCTACCGGTTTCTTGCAGTTTCTCTTGAGTTATGTTCGTATACTTGGTTTTGTTAGTGCCGAGTCAATAGCGAGTTTTAGATTAGATAAATGAGATGACAATGTTTATCGTTGTCTCACTACTTAACCAAAATGTTAAATACTTGCTTATACTGTTTCTGCTTAAGTTGTTTTTGTTTCACTGATTTTTTTTTTCCAATTTTTTTTTTATCCCTTTACTCCTCACTGCTACCCTACTGAAAGCTTCCATTGTGTTTCTGCTCAGGCTGCTTTGTGTAACTGCAGTTTTTTTCACTTTTTTTTTTCGAGTGTAAAAGTGCAAAAGTTTATACAGTGAAATGCTCTGCTCCTGTCTCCGCTGTCTGTTGGTTAAATGCCTACTGAGTGACCGTTGTGCTGAGTTTACTGAGAGGTTACTGGGCCGAGGCGTCAGGTTGCGTCCATCTGGCTCTGCTGTTACGACTCTCTCTCTCTCTCTCTCTCTCTCTCTCTCTCTCTCTCTCTCTCTCTCTCTCTCTCTCTCTCTGGGGGGCAGATTATGTAACTAGTTTGGTTAATACAATCTGTGTGGTCCATTTTCGTGTAATATCCTACACACACACACACACACACACACACACACACACACACACACACACACACACACACACACACACACACACACACACACACATGTAGGAAATTATGGCAAGGAGATTATGTTCTACAGGGTAATTAACACACACAAACAAACAAACACACACACACACACACACACACACACACACACACACACACACACACACACACACACAACCGGACCCTTACAGTTGAATATATTAATACAAAACAAAACAAAAAGAAAGAAAAAAAAGAAGGAAAATAAAAGGAAGACTAAGAACCTCCAACTTTGATAAACGGCGGAGTGTGAAGAATGGAATTGTACTCTGGAATATAAAGGAGCGAAGAAGGAACTCATTTGTAAAGGAATATAAAGTAAATAGAGGCTTAATTACATGATGTCTTTATCCTCACTATTAGAATGTCGAATGAACAGACTTGCATGACCACCACCTTAAACACGATGGTGATGATGGTGAGGGTAAGAATAGCGGTGATGGTGAAGATGAGGATAAAATTAATGATAACAGTGATGATGATGATGATGAAGATAAAAATAAAAGTGATAGTGAAGGGATAATGATAGTGATGATGATGGTGATGCTGATAATGATGTTTTAGTTGATACAGGTAACGCAGGTGAGTAATTAACGATTATCTATGGTATAATTATGTTCCAGTGAGGTAATTAAGAGTATCATGTGAAGCTGAGCAAAATGTGAGAAAAAAAAGGAAGAGAAGCGAGGAAGAAGAAAAAGAAGAAAAAAAAAAAGGGGGATGAACGTAATGGTACAACTCTCTCTCTCTCTCTCTCTCTCTCTCTCTCTCTCTCTCTCTCTCTCTCTCTCTCTCTCTCTCTCTCTCAAGCATACGTTCTTACACACCAACAAAACTAAAGACCTTTCAATAGTTCGTAAAATTTGCATCGCCCGTAGAAACAAAAGTAAATAAATAAATAAATAAATAAATAAAATAATACACAAATAAATAGCCAAATAAATAATAAAATAAATAAAATAAATAAATGAATCGTTCTGAAAAGACACTAAAACTATGAAATAAAATAAAAAAAAAAACACCTTAAGAACCTCACCTGCCACGAATACCATCACGTAATTACCGCATCCTCAGGTGTTACAGGTGACATAAAAAAAAAAAAAAAAACACAGACCAAGTAAGTCCTCCCTAAACATACACACTTGAAGTCTTCCCATCCTCTTTCACCTTCGATCAAAAGGAACTCAAAAGAAACAAGTACGTATGAGAGCGTATTTTCAGAGCCTCGCCTTAAGATATGAATACAGTGGTGGGCAAGTGCGCCACGTGTGCCCCTGGGAGATAGCGGAGCGTTTTCGCCTTAGTGGCCATTGAACATAAGGGCGCAGGTGCCGGGGAAGATAAGCGAGTGAATATATGGCTGTACTGGATTTTAGGAGAGAGAGAGAGAGAGAGAGAGAGAGAGAGAGAGAGAGAGAGAGAGAGAGAGAGAGAGAGAGAGAGAGAGAGAGAGAGAGAGAGAGAGAGAGAGAGAGAGAGAGAGAGACTGAAATAGATAAAAAAAAAAAACAGGAAAAAATATAAACAGCTAAAAAAAATAGGAAAATCAAAGAAAACACGAGAGAAGGATGGTGGAAACAAAACGAGAACGAGAGAGAGAGAGAGAGAGAGAGAGAGAGAGAGAGAGAGAGAGAGAGAGAGAGAGAGAGAGAGAGAGAGAGAATGTAGTCATTTCTAAGAGTGCTTTACCTGTATTTAATTAACCAATAAACCCAGGTAGTGACAGTTCCCCGCAGCTCTCGCGATGCAATACCTAACCCATAACTCAATCAGGATAAAAGATCGCGGGACATAAGGTCGATTGATTTATGCACAGGAGCGTGAGGCGAAGGTCAGACAAATGTATATCTTATTCATAAATGCTGCCCGTGCTTTGTGTTGATAAAAGGCCGCCTTACGTAACTTGTCTAACATATGTACTTGGAATATCGCGCCATGAGAGAAAGTGTCATGGAAATTCACGGTCTCCTTGTGTTTTGTGTCTTTGTGTCCTGGTTAGCTTACTATACCTCTTAATTATCAGCAAAAAATAATGAAGTCTGAAGTTATTTTTTTCCTTCTAGTCTATTGCCTTACGATATTATATTATACTTTATTCCCAAAAAAACAATGACAATTAAATCAATATGGTTCTGACACTACACTTCCCCCCAAAAAAAGGTCAACACAAAACTATTTTATTCTTAACAACTAATAAAAAAAATATATTATCCCCTTTCTCTCACTATACATGTCTCAGTAGAACTACTTCATTCCACCACAAGAATCATCACCAAAAATACTGAAAACAACACAAAATCTTTCATTCCCTTCTTTCCACCTTTCCAAAAATCTGAACTCATCACCCGCCACATACAAACTTAAAACACCCTCCCACTCACCGCAACACACCACAACAGTCACAATCACCACACTCCACACAACATCACACTCCCATTCACGACACAATCACAGCATCACATCCACCAAGCACTACCCCAAACTGCCATCCACTCACCACAACGCCACAATCACCACAATCACCACACTCCCTGCCACAGTATTGCACAACAGTCACCGTTAACTTTTCATAGTGGGTATCCAGTGTGCTTCCTGTCGTAAACGCGTCCCTCATGCCTTTCTCCTCCTTACTGTTCCTTTTCCCTTGTTGTCTAATCCCCCTTTTCTTCGTTTTTCATCTCTCTTTCGTTTCCTCCCACGCCTCCCTCTCCATAAGCCTCTTTCTTCCATTATTAAAGGTTTCCCTGTTTCCCCCTCTTTTTTGTTATAGTTTTATTATTTTTTTCCATTCCCTTCTTTCTTTCTGTAGTCTACTCTCTCATTCTTATTTTCACGTTTTTTTTTCTTTCTCTCCTCTCTCTCTCCCTTCAATATTTCTCCTATTTTTATTGAGTTTACTATATTGCTTCCTTTCTATGCCCTTTTCCTTTCAGAGGTTTTAGCTTTCTCTCTTTTTCCTTCGTTTCATTTCCTCTCATCTTCGCTTTTTTTTCCTTTCATTTCTCCCTCCACTCTCTCTCTATATATCTGGCGTCCCTTATAAGGTATCTTGCACCGCGCCGCTGGACTCCTCTAACAGGGTACAGCGGGCACTCTAAGGACGTAAAAACAAGCACGGACAGACATTACGTTAATAAATACTTTCCTGTGTTATCTGGCGTCTATTTGTACACTGCGATGCCGCCTTGCGTGGACGTATCGTTAACAGTGTTCAGGTTTGTGTATACATTTGTCCCTACACCTACAGGGACACACACACACACACACACACACACACACACACACACACACACACACACACACACACATACACAAGAGATAAAGTAACATCACATCATAATAAATAATAATAAATGGTAAGGTAATTTGTTTTCTAATATTTTTCTCTTAATTTTGTAATCAGATGTTCCAATTATAAGAAGCAAAGCAATACAAAAAATCATTAAAAATCCACATCTGGTATCGCCCGAGATAGAGAGAGAGAGAGAGAGAGAGAGAGAGAGAGAGAGAGAGAGAGAGAGAGAGAGAGAGAGAGAGAGAGAGAGAGAGAGAGAGAGAGAGAGAGAGAGAGAGAGAGAGATAGCAAGCCAGGCAGCAGTTATGAGTCGGGAGGTCTGAGTCTTTTCAGGGTAATTAGAAGAAATTAAAGAATGTCTAAATTAGCATTGGAATCGTGATAATTGGCTCAGTGTTTTTTTTTTTTTCCTCTGCCGGGTACTGTTTTCATTCCACGTCTAATTCAGTGAGGTAATTCTGGGTAATGTAGGAGCTTTCGAGTCAATTTGTAGAGAAATGTGCATGTTTATTTATTTATTTATTTTTTTCTCATCGGTAACGGTTGCTGGAGTGAAAAGATAAAAAAAAAAGAAAGAAAATAAATGTCCTCAAAATTGTTGCTTGTCTCTTGTGTGTGTGTGTGTGTGTGTGTGTGTGTGTGTGTGTGTGTGTGTGTGTGTGTGTGTGTGTGTGTGTGTGTGTGTGTGTGTGTGTGTGTGTGTGTGTGTGCAAAATGTTCGCTCTTTAATCTTTTTTTTTTTCCCGTACTCAATATTCGTAAATTGTTGTTCATTAATACGCAAGCCGTTTGTTGACTTCATTAGCTTGGTGCTCGTTAACTAGACCGTAATTTTCCTCCGCCACTCACTGCTTATTATTTTCCTCCATTAGCAGGTACGCCTCTCAGTGCAGGCGATCAAGGGCCATCACACTTATCACGCTTAACTGCCGGGCGAGAGTGACTGGGAGGATGTGGAGTCTTTCATTGTTTTCCTGCCACCTATACAGACTACCATTACTATTGTTACTACTGCTGCTGCCAAAACAAAAACAGGATTACTACTGTTACCATTATCACCACGACCCCTACTACAACTACTACTACTACTACTACTACTACTACTACTACAAATCCACAGAGAAATACAAGACGCAACCCACGAATATCAAAGCCACATCAACAAAGGTACCAAAAACGCCAGAAACTTTACGAAAACAACAAGCGGAGGACACAAAAACCATCGAGACGAACAAATGGCAAAAAAAAAAAAAAAAAAAAAAAAAATGAAAAAAAAGAGAAATCAAAGGAAAACAGAAGGGACGAAAAAGACTCCAGTGCGAAAGTGGAAAAGGAGAAAGACAGAGGGGGAGGGAAAGAAGAGAGATAGGGAGGGGGGATAAGGGGAGAGACACAACCGCTGAGACGAAACATCCCTCCGTCGGGAATCAAAACAAGGGCCGACAGGAGACGCCCTACCGCCGACAGCCCCGAGGGACGCAGCGCACACACAAAAACAATAAAAGCAGCACAAGAGAAATCCTGGCGAGATGGGAAGATCAACAACGCTATTGATTCAATGGAAACACACACACACGCACTCGTACATTCGTCACCACTCACTCCACTCACTCCACGTCCCTCCATTTCCCCGAGCCCTTCCACGAGTACTACGCAGGCACTCACCTTCCTCCCCTAGCCGGTGCCAATTCCAGCAACCGTGGCCCTCTACCTCTATCTCCCCGCTTACTGACACTCCTCTCCAGCGCCAATCAACCTCTTGTACATCTCCTGGCTTTCTGTCTTTTCCACCGCCTCTCAACCAGCTGGCAGTGCATCCCTTGTTAGTCCGCCCTGGCTGTTCTATCTCTCTCTTATAGTTTCTTTCCCCTACCAGTCCTCCCCCTGCCGTCACCCTCGGATCAATTCCCGGCACGTCATTTCCAGTAACGGGCGTTCCAGTGTTATTTCTTGAACCTGTTTCCGATTACAGCGAGCCATGAGAGATAATGGTTCCCTCGAGCCGTGCAGTGTGGACGGAATGCTGGCTGGCGCGTGTCCCTCGCTTTTCACATCAACTGAATAAACTCCATGCGACCCGGACGTGGAAAAATACACACATAAAACCCGTTTACAGGGGGGAGTTGGGTAGAATTAAATGGTAATTCTGCTTCCTCAAACACCAATATAAAGGGAGGGGAGAGAGACACAGAGAGACGAGTCGTGGAAAAGGGAGCATGAGAGGTGAGGGGAGAAAGGGAGAGAAGTGAAGAAACGCGTTGAGTTGGAGGGATTGGAGGGGACTCTCGTGTACTATGAAGGGGAGATAGGGACTGGGGGAGTGGGGAGAAGGAGGAGCGCTGGCATAATGGGACAGAGGGCAAGAAAGGTCAACAGGAGGATAAACAAAGGAGGGAGACAACTTTGGGATAGGGACTGTGAGAGGGAGACGAGGCAGATGGCAGAGCAATATTTGGCCAGATGGCATCCACTTCCCTTCGTTAATAACCCACTTTTTCCTTATATGCGGGGAGGCGAGAGCAAACCAACCCTTGCAAACCATATACGTGTATTAATGACCCCATTTCCCTAAGCCAATATTGAAATTATGGTTGGAAAAAAAGTGTCATTTTCATTTGAACTTATCTACCTATATTTATCTTTCCATGTGTTTCTTAACTACTTACATCAACAAAGGAAACCAACACTTATAAACAACCTAGACGTATTTAATAACTCCCATTAACAAAAACAGAATTGAAATTATAATAGAAGAAAATGTCACTTTCAACTCCTCTCTTCCCATCGTTTATCTTTCCATCTGTCTTCCAACTTCTTACTTCTCTAGAAAGTAAGTTTTTTCTTCTTTTTCTGCCCTCTCTCCCTCTCTCTCGCCCTCTTCACACTCTCCTCCGTCCCCTCACGCCCTCATTTATTGTGGCCCCTACCGAGAGCTGACGAAACTTCCGAAATTGCCTCCACTGTAGTTAAATGAGTCCAAACTTTTATATAAACACCAATCTACATACGCAATCAGTTTGGTGAGAAAGAGAGAGAGAGAGAGAGAGAGAGAGAGAGAGAGAGAGAGAGAGAGAGAGAGAGAGAGAGAGAGAGAGAGAGAGAGAGAGAGAGAGAGAGAGAGAGAGAGAGAGAGAGAGAGAGAGACGTCGAGAGGAAACAGGGAGATCTGCAAAAAAACAAACATTGCATGAAAAATATTTGTCCACGGCGAGAGTGGATGCTAGGAAATTGAAATGCATGGAGAACTTATATTTCAGAGAGAGAGAGAGAGAGAGAGAGAGAGAGAGAGAGAGAGAGAGAGAGAGAGAGAGAGAGAGAGAGAGAGAGAGAGAGAGAGAGAGAGAGAGAGAGAGAGAGAGAGAGAGAGAGAGAGAGAGAGAGGTAAAACGAATAGATTCTCAATTAATCCTGAGAATAATCATTAGTCGTTCCAAACTCCATTTTTCGCGGATCTCACAGGAAGAGTCTTAGCAAAGTTGAGAGAGAGAGAGAGAGAGAGAGAGAGAGAGAGAGAGAGAGAGAGAGAGAGAGAGAGAGAGAGAGAGAGAGAGAGAGAGAGAGAGAATATAAACACCAAAAGCTAACAGAACATAAACTGATCATAAAAAACAAAAAAAAAAAAAAAAATACTAACATCAAAAAAATACATAAACACAAACACAAACAGTAAAAAATATATATAAAAAAATAAATAAATATATAAACATGAAAAAAAAAACAAAGAAAAAAGAAAACGAACTATAAAACACTGGCGGTTCACGTTTCAAGGTTCCTCGTCGGTTCTCGGTTCGGCTCCCGGTTATAGGGGCGGCGGGGCAGAGCTGCGAGGACCCCTGACATCCTCTCCCTCGAGTAATATAAAGCTGAATTAATAACCACAGCTGGGTCATAGACTGTCTACCCAGCACACCCACATAAATACAAACGACTGCCATGCCCACTCCCCCCTCCTCTTCCTCCTCCTCTTCCTCCTCCTCCTCCTCCTCACGCCTCTCCCCTTCCCTCTCCGGAGTCTATGTCGTAACTCCTCTACCTCCTTGCCTTGCCCACCCGGAAGGAGGAGGAGGAGGAGGAGGAGGAGGAGGAGGAGGAGGAGGAGGAGTACGTGGTGCTAAAGGAAAGTAGTGGAGCCAGAGAGAGAGAGAGAGAGAGAGAGAGAGAGAGAGAGAGAGAGAGAGAGAGAGAGAGAGAGAGAGAGAGAGAGAGAGAGAGAGAGAGAGAGAGAGAGAGAGAGAGAGAATTAAAGGTTACGAAATCCCAGTAAGGAATAAAAAGAGGGAAGACGCGGTAGGGCGATTGATCATCAACAAAGGCAACAAAGGAGAGAAGAAGAGAAGGAGAAACGAAAACTACAGAGAGCTGAGGTGAAAACGAACGAAGGACAAATCAAAACGAAGTAAAGATCACAATACAAACAAGGGAGAAAGAAGAGGAAGAGGATGAAGATGAAGGAGAAAGAGAGAAAGGCGAGAACGAGGGAAGATAAACGCAAAACGAGACAGTGAACGGAAGAAGAGATGAGAGAAAATGAGAAGAACGAGAGAGAGAGAGAGAGAGAGAGAGAGAGAGAGAGAGAGAGAGAGAGAGAGAGAGAGAGAGAGAGAGAGAGAGAGAGAGAGTAAGGGGGATATAAAAGGGAGAGAAGTAGGCAGCTCTTATACTCTTGCAACTCCTCTTAAGACCATTATTTTGCGTCTAACTTTTACGAGTGTTTGTGTCAATAGTGAAGCTTTACGAGTGGTTTTATTGAGATCATATATTGTACAGTACACAGAGGGTCATATGCCCTTCCTGGCGGCGCCGCGACCGGAGGGAAGGGCGCCCAAGGTTCCCTCCACTCCCTTCTCCCCCTTCCTCTCCTCCTCCGCCTCTCCGTCACGATCCCAGCGCGTATAAAACAAAGGCGGACATCTCATTAAGCATAACTACACCGGGAGAAATGATCAATAAAAAACTGACATCAACTTACGTCAAGAAACTCCTTGTGGGAAATTGAAGATGAGAAAGGGAGAGAGAGAGAGAGAAAAAAAAAAAGGGAAGAAAGAAAAGAAAAAAAGAAAGAAAAGGAAGACATCATAAGACATCAATACTTTTCAACTCCCAAAACGTAACATTCAAAATTCACATCCGGGACCATAAGTTTGGAGTCTTAATATTCAAAGGAGGTTGTATTTTTTCCTTAAGCGGCGTCGTATTAACCTCATAACTCGTGTGTGAGAGAGGCGAGTAATGCCGTCCCGATGGTGGTGAGTGGAGGGAGGGAGAGACGCCGGGCTCTCGCGTGGCTCTTGTGAGGCAGATACAGCTCAGTCTGCCTCCTAATTGGTCAGACCCTATCAGCCCCCTCGCCTGTGTCCATCAGTCCCTTCCTCGCTTCCTCAGTGTAGCTCTAAATTCTCCTCCACGTCCTCATCCTCATTCTCCTCCTCCTCCTTCGCTTACTCCTCAATACGACATTCTATTGTGGTTATCCTTCTCCTTCTCCTAGTCTCACTTCTGCTATCATCATCTCCTCCTCTTTCAGTTCTCCTTTCCACCCTCACACTCCTACATCCTCTTCCTCTTCTTATTCCTCTTTCAGTTCTAACTTACGTCTCACTTGTGTTCTCTTCTGATTCCCCTTCGCTCCTTCTGCAGCTCACCTGGTTCAAAGTGAAGGTTCTCACCGCCCCTCAAACCTTCCCAATCAACAACCCACTGACAGTCAAGCCACAGAGCCTCCCGCCTTGCAGCCACCAGCCCACCAGCCCGATTCCAGAAGTTGATGTTCAGACCACGAAAATATTCCCCAGACCCTCAACCCTCAACCTTCCCCGCGCCCCTCCGGCCTCCCCCAGCCCCGCCCTGCCTCGCCGTCTCCTCAATATATAACACAAAGTTCTCATTACAGCGGCTGCCCCAATAACACCACTTCACACATATTGCAAACCTGTTCCTCAGGATAAAAACATCAAATACCACTCGACCTTCCTCGCTGCTCTCTCTCTCTCTCTCTCTCTCTCTCTCTCTCTCTCTCTCTCTCTCTCTCTCTCTCTCTCTCTCTCTCTCTCTCTCTCTTCATCTTCTTCCCTTCTTCACCCATCCCATTCTCCTCTTCTGTACCCACCAGCTTAGTTTCCCCTTCAGTTCTCCCCTCCCACGTTCTCTCCTTTCCATCTTCAACATCATATTTGCTTTCTTCTCACGTCCTCTCTTCCTCTTTCAATGTTCTTTCTCCACGACTTGGCTTTACCGACTCGCTCCCAAGAGTTTTCATTAAAAGCAGCTAAATCCTGGCAAACAAAGCACAGTCTCCAGTACCAATATTGAGGATTACGCCGGAGGAGGCTCACCTGCGCCTCCCAAACACTGGCTCGCCACGCCGTGATACCGCAATTAGAAGAGTAAATGATTCACAATATTTATTCGCGCCAACTTACAAGACACGTTCTGTATAATCATTCGTGGGGGAGATAATTGTATGTCAGGTAATGCAGGCGGGTCCGGTGCTTCCTCCAACACAGACAAACGCACACGCTTCATCTCGTAATACAATTGCAGAAAACTCGTCGGTTCCAGTCAAGTCCGCGAGTCAGGTTTGTGTGTTGTCCGCTAATACGAAACTCTCGGCGAACCCACCCGACAACCCCTCGACTATCCTGAACTACCCACCCGCTAAATGCTTTTGGTGGTCAAATTATCATAATATTCAGCTAATCCACCCTGCGGTATGCACATGAAGCCTGGACAAGTTTCGCCGTGCACCGGAGTAACCTGATTCCCGGGGGTACGAGTTCACGGTCAGCGGCGCGGCCTGCTTGGCGTCATGGGTGTGCTCGTTCGGCATCAACTTAAAATATTGCTCAGCTCAGGTCCGCGCTGCGTCTGGCGGTGGTGGTGGTGGTGGTGCTGGTGAGCGTACAGGCGGCGCTGGGGTGGCGGGGGACGCGGCGGGGTGGGCGGGCGGGTGGAGGAGCGGGCGGGCGGGCGGGCGGGGTGGGCGGGCTGGGCTGGCGGATGGGACCCAGATGGAAGAATGACGATAAATCTACCGAATGAACCTGGCCGGTATTACCGAGAAGGAAAAAAAGAACACGGCGGAGATCTTAAAGTGACAACGATTATAGCAATTATTCTTTAATTCATCTTACAGCCAGATATTTATTTTGTAGTTCCTCGAAAACAGGTTTTTAAACAAAGCTATTACATCAGGCCGCACGGCGCCTCGGGGTAATTCATCTATATAATCATTGTGTCTCTGACAAGTGCTTCACGCCCCTGCCAAGTGCTTCAACGCCTCCGCCAAGGGCTTCATCACGTGTTCCACTGCCCACGGGCTGTTTCACTTCAAGCATTTCATTTCACCCTCGGCCTCCAGCCCTCGGCGGCACCAAGCCAAGGTCAGCGGGTCATTTTTGTTTGGAGCCACAGTTTTGACAGACTGGAGCGCCCTCCACGGACCCCCACACTGGGGGTGGGGCTCGCGCGGCGCCACTTCAAGAACACCTCGCCTAAGCACCGCCGCGACAACTTGGAGCCGTAAATCTCCCGGGGAAGCAAAATTTCCCTCGCCGCGGCACGCCGTGGGGAGGCCCCGCCCACTCCCCATGCTCGGCCCCTCCAGGCTTCACCGGGCCCTTTTAATAAGACTGCACCTTTATTCTTCCTTCAAGCCTCACCTCCCATAAACCATCGTGGATCGCCCCGGCCCGCAAAATACAACTCCGCGTCCGTCAATTTGGCCTGACGAGTCTCAGTCAAGTTACAGGGCAAGGAATCGGGAGTGGGGGGAGAGGGAGGCAGAGAGAGGGTGGGGGTGGGAGGGGGAGGGATGGGGCACGTGGAGGGGTTGAACAGAAGTTGGGAAGAGGCGGAGAGGAGTTTGAAAGGTGCGAGGAGGCTCCCCGCTGCAAAATAGGAGAACTTCATGTATTAGTTGAACCTCCCTCATTCTCCTCTCGTCCCACTCTCTCTCTCTCTCTCTCTCTCTCTCTCTCTCTCTCTCTCTCTCTCTCTCTCTCTCTCTCTCTCTCTCTCTCTCTCTCTCGTTTCCTGGTGTTTTCTCACTTATTCATTCTCCAATATGTAGTTAATTCCGCTCCCTCAGTCCACTGCTCAGCCACTCGCCTCATCCTTTTCTCCCACAATCCCAATTTTGTTTGAGGTCGCCGCCATGACAACCTGCATGCCTCTCACCTTCCTCATCTTCACCTGCCTCTCACCTGCCCCGCTCTCACCTGTCCCTCAATAACCCTCGCCATAATGGTAAATGCTTAAGATTCTCGTGAAATGCAGATATTTTGAGTGTCCAAATTTTTCGTTAGAAAAAATTGTACCCAGCAATCTATTCTGTCTGTCTGTCTCTGTCACACACACACACACACACACACACACACACACACACACACACACACACACACACACACACACACACACACACACTAACACACACACACACACACACACACACACACACACACACACACACACACACACACACACACACACACACACCGTCGCTTCAGGTGATGCGCGTAAAACATTTTAGAAAATTATCGAAAAAATATTAGCCAGCCATTACAGGACTCGCCCGTCAGCCTCATGCAAAACACACGCAGACCAACTCCCCTTAAGAACACGAGGCTCACCGGCAGAGGGCGCGGGGTGATCCAACACTAAGACACCAGCACCAGGTAACCACAAAGGAGTTTCGCCTCTAAGCACCTGGTGATATAACGCTGTCTTGCCTTGCAGGGCTCTCAGCTACCTGTGTTTTTCGCTAATTCTTTCCTTTCCCTCCAATGAAGATGAAGCTTGGGTTACGTCACTTCCGAGATTGGCAAGGAAGCCCTTAATTACACAGGTAATCATCTTGCTCGTGTTGTTTAATGCAAGGGAAACGAAAACATAAATTCTTCCACCGCAAAGTTGAAATTTCACGCAAATATAAAGCGCAGGGATTTATATTTCTTAGGGGGATAAAGTTATTGGTCTTAAGGCCTAAAATATTAATGCGTAAGGTCAGAAAAGCTTGGATTCAGAGAGAGATGCCTTTAAATTTTTGAACAAGGAAACTTTTCTGAGGCTAAAGATCGGCAGCACTTATTGATAAACTTAGTGGTATTAGAAATATCGGTTTTGACTTCACTGCATAATGCTTTACCAATACTGTGTGTGTGTGTGTGTGTGTGTGTGTGTGTGTGTGTGTGTGTGGTTACCGGCCCTATTGATCGGCAATTACCTCCATAAATAACCATAAATAACCTGGATTTAGCCTTTATATATTGTGTGTTTACGAGCGCCGATAAAGCTTCTCTCCATTTGTTGTGCCTCCGCCTACCGAGTGTTTGTCCCCCTCCAGTGTTTATTAAGGCTTCCTTCCCCTTCCTTCCCCCTTCCCATTTCTCCTCTTTCCTCTTTACATTATTCTTAAGCTCCTCCTCGTTATCCTCATCTGATCCGTTCAATCTCTTGATCATCGCTTCCATCATCACTTCCATAATCATTTCATTCTTCAGCACTAACTCCATCCTCCTCTTCCTCTTCCTCCTCCTCCTCCTCCTTCTGTCCCTTCCCCCTTCCTCCTTCTATTCGTAATTATCCTCCTTATCATTTTCTTTACTTGCTTAGTCCATCTCCTTATTTATTCACGGCCACTCCCTCCTCTTGTAATTATTCTTGATTACTATTATAACTATTATCACCACTAGAAATATGCTTGTACCTTCTACTTATTTTTTTTTTCTCTCCCTCTCTCTCTTTAACTCTATTCCTTTTTTTCCTCACTGTGCTCCTTCCCTAATTGCCTTCTCTTCCTCCTCCCCCGTCGGGTTACTAATGTTTCTCCTCTTCAGGTTACTCCGCAGGATGCATCTCTCGGTGGCTGGGACGCTGGTCGGCCGCTACCCAGCCAGCCCAGACATTTATCACAAATAATTAAACCCAAACACTAGTAGATGCATGGCTAAGTAACAGAGCCCCTCTCTCTCACTCTCTCCCACCCTCCACCCTCTCTTTTTCCGTCCCTCCCATTTTCCATAATCTCTGTTAGTATATTAATTCCGCTTTATTTACATTTCCCTTCTGTTTTTAGTCTCCCTCCCTCCTTATCTCTCGCTTTATGTTTCTCCCTGCCTCATCTCCCTCACAAAGTAGCGTCTCTGCCACACCTTCTTTATCACCACATCAAACAGGTAACGCATGCCATCTCCCATGTCTCTGCTATTCAAATAAACCCAATTATTTCCTGCATTCACCTGGTTATTATTGTAGCTACGAGCGTCCCTCACGTGTTTAAAAGGAGAGCACCCTGCTCCCCACGAGACCCATTCACTATCTCCCTGCCACGTTTGCATTGGTTAATTAGGGCTAAATAATTCAGCCGGCCAACATAACCAGCAGCAGCAAGGGTGTGTGGATTAATACAGCGGGGTTGGTACCACTGCTCACGCCAGACAGTAGGTGGTACCGCTGATGACGAAGATGGTGAGGGTGATAGTGTCTCGCGAGGGTACGACGGTAATAACGATATTGTTATGCTATTACGCCTGCTGCTGCTGCTGCTGCTGCTGCTGCTGCTGCTGCTGCTGCTGCTGCTGTTGCTGCTGGCGCTGCCTTGCTTTTGTTGTTGATGTTGTTGATGATGCTGATTCTGTTACTCATATTGTTGTTGGTTATGATGTAACTACTATTACTACTACTACTACTACTACTACTACTATTACTACTACTACTACTACTACTACTACTACTACTACTAGTGGTGTTGGTTGAGGTGATAGTGGTGATAATGAAACTATTCCTACTACTGGTGCCGGTGTTATAAACAAAATAAAAGACAAAACAACAACAACAACAACTGCAGCAGCAAAAAACCATTAACATCCACCATATTAAAAAAAATACAATTTCCTAACACTAATAAACAAGGAAACACGAGAATGTAAACAAATAACAAGAGGTGTGACAAAAAATGCAAATGAAAAAGCAACAGGTACTGAGAGAGAGAGAGAGCGAGAGAGAGAGAGAGAGAGAGAGAGAGAGAGAGAGAGAGAGAGAGAGAGAGAGAGAGAGAGAGAGAGAGAGAGAGAGAATGGAAGTATGGGGAGGGAATAGGGAGAGGGAGAAGATTAAGTCTGGAATGGTGGGTGGGAGGGGGGGGGGGGATTTGAAGGCCTGGAACCGTGAAAGAGACTCTGGATTAGATGAGACTTGAGAATGGAGGACAAGGGAGAAGAAAAGAAGTGCCGATGATGACTAGAGAGATAAGAAGATAAAGTGATAAAGCGAGGGGGGTTGGAAAAAAAAAATATAGCGAGAGAGAGAATGAAGGGAAAAAAAATGATTGAGGAAGGAAAGACAGACAGGAGATTCTTAAAACAAAATTTAGTGCGGGGAAAATACTTACGAATAATACAAAAGAGTTACGGAGAGAAAAAAAAATAAAAATAAAAGAGACAATATTAAAATTAAAGTAAATTAAGCTTCTGAGTTTAACGCTATAAAAATACGAGAGAGAGAGAGAGAGAGAGAGAGAGAGAGAGAGAGAGAGAGAGAGAGAGAGAGAGAGATGAGAGAGAGAGGGAGAGAGAGAGAGAGAGAGAGAGAGAGGAGAGAGAGAGAGAGAGAGAGAGAATATACAGAGCCGTGTTTGAAGAGAATTACACAAGCGATAAGAAAAAAATATAGTTCTTAATGAGAGAGAGAGAGAGAGAGAGAGAGAGAGGAGAGAGAGAGAGAGAGAGAGAGAGAGAGAGAGAGAGAGAGAGAGATGATAAAGGAACATGGACAGCGGGAGAGGAACACGCGGCGGAGGGAGAGGCAGATGTACAACTCGCATGCATGAATACAAAGTCGTTTTAATGGCCCGCATAGCATTAGCCTACCCCCCCTTATCCCTTGACCCCCTCACCCCTACATCCCCCTACCCTGAACCCCTTCTTTACTCCCCCTTCCCTTCCTCTGAGCAACACTTCTATCTCAAGCTTTCTAAACCCCCTTGAGTCAGGACCCTTAACCTCAAACCAACCCTTTTTCTTCCCTTTACTTTGCTGTTCCTTTTCTTAATTTCTGAGTAATATCACTTCTTTTTTTCAGGTCAAATATCTCTGGTCTTCTAAACCCCCTAGCAAATACTCCTTCTATCCCCTCCCCCCCTTTACTTTCCCCTCTGTTAATTCCTCAGCAATAATCGCTTGTAAGATTAAAATCAACACTTTTTTTTTTTTTTTGCCAGACATCCTTCAGAAATTCGAAAAGCACTCCATATATCCTGCAATCCTTCAAATTAACACTCCTACACCTCATCCTGCACCCTTCTCTTCCTCAAAAGCACAATGAACAATCGCGTGTATTTTTTTTCTCTCTCTCTCTTTCTCCGTCCATAAGTCTGCGATCCGCGCCTTTTTGCGATATCCTGAAGAGCCCGGAAAGTTGAGCACCTGAGATCACGCTGGGATACGTTCTGGCGATGAGTGAAGAGCACTTTCTCGTAATCAGAGTAAAATATGCGCGCAAGACAATAATCAGCTAATCTGGGGAACTGCTCGTCATTTACTGGTTATGTGCGCCAAATGGTCGAGGCAAGGAGGGAAAAAAATAAACCCAAAGGATGAAGTACCGCCTCTCAATACGAAGCCCAAGGCGTTACGAAGGCTAATAGCGGGGAGACGCCACTAACGACTCCCCGCCCATCCCGCCCCACACCACCTCGACACGCCCACCACCCACGGCACCGGGTTATCATTTCCAACACGCCACAACACCAAAGACTCGGCAATCATATGAACCAGGCCAGCCAATCCCGCTCTCTCTGCCATAATAGCCCGCCCTAATGTACTCTCCCTGGGGACCTGGGTGAGAGTGAATGACGGCCTCTCACTCCTCTCACTCCACTTGGCTCACTCCACCCAGCCCTAACCTAACTAAGCCTAACCCAATACTCAGTCATGGCGGGGCCTCCAAAGCACATCCCGCATTTCTCGCCCACCTGAACAACGCCCAATGTCACACGATGCAACATGAAAACGAGTGAATGAGTACCTGCGTCTACACAAATAGATAGATAGATAGATAGATTATTGACCACAACATATACAAAAAAAAAAAAAAAATTTACATATTATAGTAAAAATAAATCAACCAAAATACCCAACGATAAATTAACATATCCATAACTGTAGTCCACATGATTCACCTGAGGTAATCTCGTAAATTTAACTCCAGCCTCCAGGTGACATGCAGGTGAGATAAGTGACACTATAAGGTGAATCTAATATGGGTTTTACCTGAATATTAACAGGTGTGTCTTTACTGGCGTCCCCTCATGATTGTGTTAGCGTCAGGAGAGGGAGAATGATAGAGTGAGAGGGACATTCATTCCGTATTGACATGTTAACAAACGGCAATGTGAGAGTGAGGGGAAAGGAGAAGGTCATGGATGGAGGGGAGGCATTCAGGGTCGCCTCGAGGGGGTCAGGAGGGAAGGGGTCAGGGATTAATGTAATAAAAACAAAAAGGGATATAAGACATTGAATCACGGGTGGAATATTAAAACCCCCAGCGAGTGAAAATATATTAAGAAAATCACAACGCGCTAATTATGTAAAGTGTGACCTGTCAAAAGACACACGAGACACCTAAAGAAAACGAGGAGCGGGAGAAAGAGAGAGGGGAGAACGAAAACCCAGCAGACAAAGACATAGACAAAGAGTAAGACACAACATAAAACATAATGAATAAGACAGCTATAAAGAGAAAAACATAAGCATACAGGTACTACGTGGGGTTCCTCCTCTCTTACCTGTCCCACCTGCACCTGGCCCCCTCCCAGCCTGCCCGCCTCTCTCACCTCTCCCAGGATCCCTCCGTCAACACTCGGGGATCCACTCAGTGTCCTCCGAGTGGCCATTGAGTTGTCTCTGCCCTGACCGTCTCGTTATTGAAACTAGCACTTGAGCCTTGTTTAAGAATTTCCTTCCCTTAACCCAGAGTTGAATCCTCGGGCTGGGCAAATGGCAGACTCATGGTGTGTGTGTGTGTGTGTGTGTGTGTGTGTGTGTGTGTGTGTGTGTGTGTGTGTGTGTGTGTTAAATATCCTTACGCTTTGTAATATTCATCGTCTCACAAATACCCACACCCCCCCCCCCACACACACACACACACAACAAGACTTGCCCTTATAAACGGGAACAAGCAAGGAAAGAAAACAATGGGGATAAGTAGGAGGAGGGTGGCGAGAAGGAAGCAGGTGGAGGGAGCATGCTGACTCAAGGTGGAGGGGCGACCGGCAAGGAGGGCTGAGGAGCGTGGCGAAGAGGAGAGGAGCGGGGAGGGAATCAAGGAAGGGGAAGCAGCAGAAGGAGCAGCAGCAGCGGTGAGGAAGGCGGCGGCTGCATGGGCTGTGGCGGTGGCGGCGGAGGTGGTGGCAGTGGCGGTGTTGGCTGCGGGTTTATGTGAGCTGACCGCCCGCCCGCCCTGCCAGCCATCCCAGCCAGCCACCAGCCAGCCAGCCAGCCAGCCAGCCAGGCCGAGGCGGCGGCAGGCCGGTTGCCGCCTTCCTCCCAGCACTCAGTATTCCGCCAGCGTCCACTCACCGCTGGACTGCGATAAAGATCAACCCTGTGTCCGGCCGGCAATTAGGCACATCTGAAGGTCATTAGAGCCCCTGGTATCACCCTTGCAGCCGGGGAGCGCAGGAGCGTAATCTGCATGCAGGTGTTGGCGGCGGGATGCGGCAGTGTTCCCCCCCTGGAGCAAGGTACACCCATGCCATCTTGCAAAAATGGTAAGTTGCGATTCAGCCGCTGCAAGCCAGGGTTAGCCGTAGCGGAGTAATGAATAAAACTCATTATATCTTGTAGCGGACAACACAAGTGGGGCCGAGCCTGCGACGGGGCCAGGGGCTTCACAGGTAGTCAGAGGGACGAGGGACAGGAGGAAGGGAGGTGAGGTGAGTGGTGGGATGCGGGGAGCTGGATGAGAGAGAGAGAGAGAGAGAGAGAGAGAGAGAGAGAGAGAGAGAGAGAGAGAGAGAGAGAGAGAGAGAGAGAGAGAGAGAGAGAGAGAGAGACCCAAACAAAGAACCAGACTGGAATCAAAGGGAATGAAAGGAGTAACGGCGAGACGAACGATAAAAACACAGATTCGGAGACATGGAAGAGTGTCGGGCAGGAGGCGAGGCGGCGAGGGGGGCGAGCTAGGAGGCGCAGGACTCATAAACCACTCGGGCGAAAACGTAGCACAGGACCCGACTCACCACCGCGCACCACGCACCGCTTCCTGAAGGTCGCCACGATGGATAGCACGCTGAACAACACAGGGACCTGAGTACTACATGGAAACACTACAGTAGGACAAAACAAAGTAGAAACACTAAAAAAACACAACACTGACAGACAGGCTGAGAAATACGATTATATGAGTCTATGGGGACAAACAGAAATAAAACAAGTATTCAAAACAAGATCAGAACATCAAACACACCTGCCCTAGAGACAAAACACCACCACCCACACACCCACCGCTTCATTCTCCCCCTTACCATACCAATAATTGGATTCATATAAGCTCCCTGTGGCAATAAACGTTATGAGCTGCGGGTGTAAGGCGGGTGAGTGGGGATGTGAGAGGGAAGGTTAGGTATGTAGTGGGTTAGTAGGTTCTTTCCTCTCTCTCTCTCTCTCTCTTTCTCTCTGTCCCACCAAGACCCGCTGTGAGCAAGACACCCGCAGGTCTTTCTCCTTGTGGCTCTACTTGCCTCAATACAGCACGTCACTTTATCTGAAAAGCTTCGTGAACACATGGGCACTTCCACCTCTTAGATGCGTCCATTAAGTGCATTCGCAGACCAACTGGCAGACTCTCTCTCTCTCTCTCTCTCTCTCTCTCTCTCTCTCTCTCTCTCTCTCTCTCTCTCTCTCTCTCGCACCTCTAGAAAAATAACAAGAATTCTCTCCCTCACGGCACGGTAAATTCCGCCATTCGAAGCCGCGTCGCCATGCAGAGGGTCCAAATATCGGTTGATTTTTATTTTTTTCTTTCCCCTTTATCGGGCATTTCTCCGAGAGGGATCTGCGGGCGCGGCTAACAGGGCGAGGGTAATCTGGACGCGTCAAATGGAACTCTGTCATCCGTCACCGTGGATGGAGGTGTGGGCGTCTGGGGTAAGGGGGTGGCAGGGGTAAGGCGAAGGTTAGGAGACGTACACAGGGGGAAGCTGCAACCTGAAGCCATTAGACTGAGGGAGTCAAACCCACAAACACTTCTGTCCCTCGTGGCTCTGCTGGCCCAGGGATGGGGACTGTGACGGCACTTGTAGGTGGTTCAGGGATTCTTATCTCCACCCCTGGACCGGTTTTGGGGCAGAAAAGTATAAATGGGACCAGATCGCGAGGGGGCCGGTGGGTGTTGCCTCTATATAGCTCTCGCACACTCGTATTCTGAGCCCGGCGGAGCAAGCTGCAATGCCTCGACTCATCCGCTTGCCTCACAGAATTAGTCTTATCTCCTGACACTTCCCAACATAATCCTCCTTGCATCACCGTGGGAGGACGCGCCCACTGAAAGTCCGGCCGCTGGTCATGTAGACGTGGTGGGCTGGCATCGTGAGCTTCACCTGAGGGAGCACCTGTCCACACCTGTCCGCACCTGTGTATCGGAATAACCCAGGTGTGCCCGAAGACGTGGCGGCAAGAGCAA
Organism: Scylla paramamosain; assembly: GCF_035594125.1. NCBI lineage: Eukaryota > Metazoa > Arthropoda > Malacostraca > Decapoda > Portunidae > Scylla > Scylla paramamosain. Next base: position 3,401,531 of record NC_087185.1, read on the forward strand.
AATATATCTTAGAGGGGAAAAAATATTATAATCATGACACCTGGATTTTGTGAGAAGGTGCGGTGGGTTAGTGCGAAAAGGGAATGATAAATCTAAATGCACCCTATCATCTCGCGGCTATTTTTGGGGTTCCTTAATTTCCACAGTACAAAATAACAGATGAAAAAAAAAAAAAAAAAAAAAAAAAAAACCGGTATTCGGAGTTCGAGGTGTGTGTGTGTGTGTGTGTGTGTGGGCTGGGCAGTCAACACGCGAGGCTCAGAACACAAGGAACACGAGGGTGACGCAAGGAAAGGCGGCGAAATGAACACAGGTCCTGGCCGCCCACCCCAATGTTGTACCGCACCTGACGTACAGCCGCGCCGCACGACAGACGCCCCGCAGAACACAGCACAGGTCACGCATGAAGCAAAAAATACAACCTACACTCACAAAAAAAAGAGGGAAAAAAAGAGACAGCACATTCGCAACCAGTGCAACACAATGTACTTTATAAACCGAATCTCAGGAGCGACTTGGAATTGACAATTGGTGCTCTCTCTCTCTCTCTCTCTCTCTCTCTCTCTCTCTCTCTCTCTCTCTCTCTCTCTCTCTCTCTCTCTCTCTCTCTCTCTCTCTCTCTCTCTCTGGTCGTGGCTGTTACTTCCTGCTAGTTTGCTTATCTGTCTACCATTCTGTCAATTTCAATCTATTCCAGCAGGTGTGCAGTCTACAATGGCAAATTCATCTCATCTCTACTCTGTCCACTGGTTCCTTGTTCTGTCTCTCCCTGTCTGTCCGTCTGTCTGTCCTACCCTCATCCCCCTCCACACACATCGTCTACCTCGTAAACTACCAGATATACACAGACTATCTTCATACTTATACCCTCCTTCCCTCCCTTCTATCCAGCGGTATTCAGTGGCTAGCCGCATCACGCAATACTAAGCCAAAGCCACCAGTAAATACTACAGAATAAACAGCGAAAGTAAAACACAGGGATAGACACGAGGGAAGAGCTAACGATGGAGTAACATGACTCCCGTGACAACACAAGGCCAAGGCAGGGAGGATACATCACTTGAAGTATTCCCTGCCAGATTACTTTGATGGCCTTGACGCGTGGCCGACATGTGGGTCTGTGGCCGCTCTCACCTCACCCAGCGCCGCGCAAATGTTAATAGTTTTATGCGAGTTGTGAGTCTGTGGTGTAATTCTGCGAGTTATTTTGATTTGTTTTGTGAATTAGTTGCCGGTGAACAGATTTTAATGTTTTCTATATGTAATTTTGGGTTTTTCTCTTCATGAAAATATTTTATCATCCGGATTGTGAATCAGTTAAATAATTCTGAGGTTTGTTTTGATTTTTAAATGTGAAGAAAATGCAGGTAAACTTTTTTAATTGCCTTCTCTTGATATAACACTTTTAAACATTAGGGAATTACTCAATGGTGAAATGCAGTATTCTTATGAGTATTATTTTATATTGTATTGCATTATGTGTCAAATAAGAATGAAATGATTTACGTCTTTAACAGGTACTTCCTGATTTCGACCATTATATCAAACTTCAGATCCAGTTGAGGTTGTATTTCCATTCTCCATGTATTAAATAGCAATGAATTAATGCATACATCCTCTACACGTACTTTTTTTTTCTAGGCTAGCCACGGTATGTCTGTCTGTACACCCAACCTGCTCATCGCCAGGTTGGTTAGGACACGTACTCGCCACAATTACCGCCGCTGGTCCTTTTAGTCAGTCAAGGCAAGACGTATCACACCACAGCACGCGCCACGCAGCAGGGGAGGCGCTGATGAGACGAGCACAGCGCACAGGACACTCAGGCACCAACCACAGCAAGTACGTGTGTGTGTGTGTGTGTGTAGCGTGATGGACTTGACATTAAAATCTCTCTCGTCCTTTGAGAAATCACGGAACACGCTAGCGTCAATTTAAAGAGCGCGCGCGAGCACACACACACACACACACACACACACACACACACACACACACACACACACACACACACACACACACACACACACACACACACACACACACAAACGGGGGACACACAGGTATACGCACACACATGCACGCACGAACAAACAACGGGCATTTTAATCTAGTATTGTAATTAACTTTTCAATCTGACTGTTATCAAATTTTGACAACATTTCGTCTAAATATTTAGTATGGGTTTTTGTATTGCCCAGCCTGTCGCCGGCCCCTCGCACTGCATCGACACGCGACGAGAAATAATGAATAAAAATAAAATCCCAGTATAATTTAATCTGCATTGTCTCCACACAGCCGCAGGGAGACAGCAACGTTCCTCTTCCTGACAGAGGCCAATATCCATCGTTATCTCAAGTTTAATTAGCAACACACGCAAAAAAACTGCCTTCCCATTAGCCAACATCATCAAAATAAACAACAGAATAATCGAGGTGGCAACTGTACTGCTCTCGAGCCTTATACGAGAATGTTTGCTTTGATTTTTCACTTATATCGGGGAGGAAATTACTCTTCTAGCCTCTATCTTTTTCTTATTCAAGTCGTTAGCGTCCAAAAACTTGAGCCCAAGAAGTAAATATACAACGTCAGTTTATTAAAGTAACACTTCAGCATCAGGCCAAGTATTAAAGCACACACTGTATTGAATGGTTAAGCTACACAACGAGAATCATTAGATATCAAATTAGCATTCAAATGTTTTACGTGTGAGCAAAGACGAAAGAGAGAAAGGAGCGTCTTGTATGTCTGAGTGAATGCTCCTCTCCCGTCCACCCTTACACCGCTCTCCTAATTACCTGTGCTTGCCTGCCCGCCTCCTGCATGCATAAGGGGCATCTTGTGCACGAATGCATGCATATTAATCTGCGCTCGCTCAGAGGGAAAACAAACAAGTGGGCGAAATTAATGCAAGACTAAATACACGTGTCAACAGTGTCGTCCTCCCTGACCAGCTTAACTGCGATTCGATAGCGGCGTAGAAAAATGTCTTTATTCGCTTCCCCTTCGCGGCCCAGACCACCATGGCGGCCCATACATGAAGTTAAAACCCACATAAAAGGCCGCCACGCAGCAGCCGCCAATGAACGGAGGGAGAATTGAAATGCCTCTAAAAAATACAGGATTAGCGGATGGGGGAGGGAAGAGTTCACATAAAATTTACACAAAATCCACACAGTTCATGCATCTTGCGCGCTGGCAGCGTCATGAGGAGATAAAAGACCGCAGGCCGCCGCCCCCCAAGACCCTCCTGATGGTGTCCTGGCCGCCGGTCCCTCCCTGCGGTGCGTCCCCTGGGCAGTGACAGATATAACAAGACTTGATTACCCCCCTCACTGCCCGAAATGGACACGGGTGAAATCTCCAGCAGTTGTGAATAGCAAAGGTGACGTCACATTATTGAGCTCCCTCCTCAGAGCCCCAAGTCCCCGCGCGCCGGCCAGCCCGTGATGGTGTGATTAGCTTGTCATGGCTCGGAGTCCCCATTCGATCCGCTCAGGGATGGAAGTTCTGCCCCGCTTCATCGTATTATCCGCAGTGCCTCAGTGAAGCGCCGCCTTGGTGTTTAATCGCAGGTTCTCTCTGTCTTTGAAGGCGCGGGAAGCTGCCGTGGGTGTCAGTCAGGCGAGCGACAAGAAAACCAGATGAAACGAGGTCACGGAAACAGGAATAAGAGGTCAGGTAAGCCGGTACAGAACTAGATACTCCATCCAGGTGTAAAGGCAAAGGTGAACGCGATCCAGGTGAGTGTGGAAGGGTTAAGGTTGGGTCACCAGGTGGAGGTCGAGGCGAGGTGAGCAGGTGCGCTGGAGGGGCAGGTGAGTGGGTCCCCCGAGAGGCACGTGATGAGCCACCCTCTCCGCCTCGCTGCCCAGACCAAGTTATGGTCACGTAAACCAGCTTGATGGCTCCCCGCGGCACTTCCCGGCCTAAGCCCAGTCCGCCCGTGAGCCTCACTTCAGAGTACCTCAGGCCGCGGCGCTGCCTCCTCCCGCCGCCACCTAACAATATCCATCAGGCACTCCACGATATTTGCAACATTACCCACACACCTGTCCTCCTTAAAATACCGGAGCTCCGTTACTTTTTGCCTTTTCGCCTTTTCCTTTTACCGAGAGACCAATGGAAAAAAACATCATGAACTCCACAATATTTTCGGCATTACCCATACAGCTGCTTTCCTCAAATTACTCATTTCACCAACTGACCAAAAAAAAAAAAATAAATAAATAAAATAATAATAATAATAATAATAATAATAACATGCACTGAACAATAATTTCTACATTGCGCATATACATTCCACATGTAAATAATTTCTACTAACCAACAATGTTTTCCGCATTACTTATCTTACCCGTTATTAAAACTCCCATGCCTGTACCAGAATAAAAGGCAAGAAAAAAGACTCAGGACATTACATAAACAGCATTTTCCCTTAAATCCCTCATCTTACAAATAGATAAAATAAATAAATAAATAACACCAGCCTCCCCATCAAAACAACAGATACCAGGACCTCTAACTTCCAGAAATAAAGGAAACTCAACGATCTATTGCCGCGGGTGGAGATGAAGAGACACAGTGTTTCTGAGCTTGAAAATACGCCCTGAAATTGGACAAGGAGGAACCAATTAGGCGGCAGTCGAGGGCGGTAGTGAGGGCAGCCCAGACCGTCCTGCCGTCGCGCCGCCTGTGAAAAAGCCTGCTGGAATTGGAAGGCTGGCACTCACACCTAAACTGTTTTCCGTAAATCTCGCGTCACCTAAGAGCTGCACGCGATTTATTTTCCGCGTTTCGTCGTGTCTGGAATTCCGGAATAAGAATGTTTCGGAGTGGGAGGGTGGGTTGGGTGGCGTGCGAGGCTCCCGGCCCGTGGGTTACACTTGTCTCTCTCCCTCCCTCCCTCCTTCCTTCCTTCCTTCCCTCCCGGCCAGGACTAAAGCTGCTCCAGTCCGCGCCCTTCTTTATTGTTTATGTCTACGGCACACAAGCTCCCCGCACTTATTTTTATCAACTGCTCCTGCCTTCGTTCTCTTTTTTCTGATGTCTTTTATTCATATGACTTAGTATAACCATTGGCCAGGTACTTTCACTGCGCTCTCTCCCTAAATATATATATATATATATATATATATATATATATATATATATTTTTTTTTTCATGAAATCGACTTTATTTATGTACTTTACAAAATCTATGGTTACTCCTTTCTACCCTAAAGCAATTCCTTTATATTCCACATCTGCACTATATAAGAAAGACGCATATTTACCTTTTTCTCCATGGCAGCAATAGTTTTTTTCACGTTTTTATGGTACTGCGTGACAATTTCCTACATATCTTCCTTTCCGTGCCATTTTTATTCACATTTGGCTTCTGGGAACAGCCAGACAACCTTTTTAACGTTTTCTTTTAGTCAAATCGTGGCTGGAGGCAATTAGTGAAAATCGTTTAGCGCGTCACCATTGAGTTCATTGTTGTGCTTTGTGTAGTTTCCTCCACAACAGAGAACATCACGGAATTAACGCCAAACATCCCGTAATTATGACGAAACACTCTTTGTGCTCACTTGTTTAAAGAGGATTTCCTCGACAAAGTTACTCCATTTTATACTTTATTTTCTTTTTTTTCGCGTATTTGTGCGTGTGTGTGTGTGTGTGTGTGTGTGTGTGTGTGTGTGTGTGTGTGTGTGTGTGTGTGTGTGTGTGTGTGTGTGTGTGTTTACGTAATTGCCTTTTTCTAACTACAGTAATTCAAATATGTATATTCTTCCGTTTATTGAGAAATATAAACTGCAAGTAATTGGCTTTTCCTAGATACAGTAATTCCATTTTGTAATATACTTTATCTTTTCAGAATATATAATTGGTGTAATTTTTGTTTTAAATGCATTCTTCATTCAAAGTTGTATATACATTTTTTTTTTTAGAATGAATAACTGCAAGTAATTGGCTTTCCCTCTATAAAGTAATTCGATTTTGTCCATAGCTTATTTTTTCCGGAATATGTAATTGGTTCCTGTTCCCGCAGTGATTTTTCTTCCAATTGTGAGTGCACGCCAGGAAGGAAAGAGAGGCAGGTGCGTGTAACGGAAAATATTAGTCAACTATAAGGATTCGGCAATAACGCACCTTTCCCTCTCCCTTTTTTATCCCTCTCCCTCTATACCACTCCCTCCACCCGTCCCCCTCCTTCCCCGTCCCTTTCCGTGGTAGCAAGGGCAGCCTGTCGAACACAACGGAGGGCGGAATGAACACTGTCAGAACAGATCACTCACGCTATGACGGGCAGAGAGGCAACGGAATGGGTGAATATGTAGGAAGGGTAGAGACTCACCTTCCCCTTCCCTCGCCCTTATGTTGGACCTTACCTTCATAGTTTTCTTTACTATTATTCTTTTTTTTTCATTTGGTTTAGTTCATTTTCTATATTATTATTTCTTGAGGTTTGTACATTTTTTGCTACTATGATTTTTTTTTCCTTTATTCCATTTTCGTTCTACTACTATTTCACCTTTTTTTTTTCATCGTTTCCACTCAGTACTCCCACATTTTTTATATTATTTTTCCAACATTGTTAGATTTTTCCCCCCTCACATGACCCTCACTGATATTCTCCCCCTGTATTATATTTTCCCCCTCCCCTTCCGTACACTGCTTAACCCTAATCAACTACACTGTGCCTGCCTGCCTGGTTTTCCTCACCAAACATTTTTTCTTTCATATTTCTACCCTGCGCTTTTATGCCTCAATCGCGACCTACCATAACTCACCCTACCTCCCCCTTCTCCCCCCCAATAATTCTCCCCTACACTCACTCCTTCAATAACCTCCCTTTAACCCTATCCTTACCCCTTATCGTTCCCATAACCTATCCCAGGCACCCCTAACACCCTGGTCCCCACACAGAACGAGCTGGGTACAAAGGAGGAGAATTTTAAAGACTTGTACATGATCATATCTTTATCGTTTATCGGAGGTGCACAAAGGCTGCGGTACTCACCATCTTCCTTATCAGCCCGGAGCGACAGGGAGAGGAGGTGAGGAGATGGACTTGACAACTAGGAACTGTTTAATCCTATCGTCCTCTCATAGGCTTGAACTCTTACTTATATAGCAAATGGGGTACCTTTTTTTCTCTCTCTCCATTTCAAGTGTTTTTCCACCTCAACCTCAAGCAATATGATGGATTATAAGGAAGTGTGTGTCGTGGATTAATGGGAGTACTTTATTTAATCTGATCCTCTCCACACAGGCTTAAAATCTTACTTAGCAACTGTGGGAATTTTTTGTTTAGTTTCTCCATTTCACATGTTTTTCCACCTCAGCCTCAAGTAATATGATGGATTATAGAGGAGTATTTCACGGACTAAAGGAAGTATTTCATTTAATCTTGAAAACTTACATAACAACTGAGGGAATTTTTAGTTTAATCTCCATTTCATCCCTGTTTTTCCACCTCAGCCTCAATGAATAGGAAGGGCTATAGAGGAAGAAAATTATATACAGCATCTAAGGTACAATTATTCTGAATCTAATCCCTTTTCAACACCTCTCTATTCCCTCAGCAGCTGTATGGCCCAGGAAAGCGACTTGTACGGTAACCAAAATTTCGTATAATCTTTTCACACGTCTTTTTCTCCCCAGTGACTAGTTTTGATCACTTCCCTGCGTATGATATCTATTGAAGCGGTGATCAATCTGAGGGCGCCGCAGTGAAAGATAAGGATGAGGGAACGAAGCTTTATCTCCAGCCTCTGAAATATCGCCCGGCCCGCGCCCAAAGACTCGCAGATAACAGACCGTTTAATTGGATGCCACGATAATGCCGGCAGTACTGCACCAGCCGGGAGGAGCCGCTGAGAGGGTAGCTTTCCGCGGCTTGTGTTTTTCGGTGGTTGGTTAAAGAATGCTGGTTCTTCTGCCATTATTATTCCTAGTATTATTGTTGTCATTATTATTATTGTTATCTCTTTTGTTGTTGTTGTTGTTGTTTTGTAGCTGTTGTTGCTGTTGGTATTTATTATTAGTAGTGGTAGTGATAGTAATGGTAGTAGTAGTAGTAATTATTATTGTTGTTGTTGTTGTTGTTGTTGTTGTTGTTGTTGTTGTTGTTGTTGTAGTAGTGGTGGTGGTGGTGGTGGTGGTAGTAGTAGTAGTAGTAGTAGTAGTAGTAGTAGTAGTAGTAGTAGTAGTAGTAGTAGTAGTAGTAGTAGTAGTAGTAGTAGTAGTAGTAGTAGTAGTAGCAGCAGGAAATTATTAATAGATAACACAAATTCTACTGCTGTTGTTCTTGTTCTTGTTGTTGCTGCTACTACTACTACTAATACTAATACTACTACTACTACTACTACTACTACTACTACTACTACTACTACTACTACTACTACTAATAATAATAATAATAATAATAATAATAATGTACCTATAACCAATAACTCTCCACACGCATTCTTCACCCTGGACTCGCCACGCCCCTGAACTTAGTCCCCTGAGCGGCGCACCCTGGAGGCCTGGAGGCGGTAGTGTGCACCAGTCACAGCGAGGAAGTCAGCCCGCCTCCTGCCGACGAAAAGAACCGCTGCAAGGAGTCTCCGGCGCTGGCCCAGTAATCAGTTATGAGACGGTGATTTAATCTTCCGTGAACGAGGACAACCAATGAGAGGAGACAGTCCCTCCGCCCTCCCCGCCCCTTGCTGGCCCCAACGCACCTGGATTAATCACCTGAATTATTCCCGGCGACCCAACAGGCGTGAGGGAGGCATTATCTAAGCCGCTAGCAGCTATGCCAGGCGAGGTCACCACAGGGACGAACGGATGCCCACGGAAGGAAAATGTGAAAATGTTGTTAACTTTAAACCTTTTGTGCTTTGATGAATTTGATCTTATGAGTTGTGATTAATAAGCCACGCAGGTAAAACAGTGCTAAATTGTGGCAGTTTGGGTTATAACCACGAGGACGAACGGTTCGCCATGGGATGAAAAATATGAAAATGTTCTGAGCTGTAACCCTTTTGTACTTTGATAAATTTGAGTAAAGAAGAGTTTATGATGACCCACGCAGGTTAAATAGTGGTAACTCGTGGTGGTTTAGCTTATACCGTGTACTGCTACTAGGGGGTCGCTTCTTGCATTAGTGTTTGGCGAGGAAAGGTAAATGTGCACTAATATGGAGTAATACGGGTAATGAAGGGAAAGTCCGGACTGATTAGCCTGAGTTCCTACCTGTACTCTACCTTAGTCACGCAACACACCAGCCATCCACGCAGCATTTACCTGTAACAAACAAACAATTACGCCATTAACACCTGAGTGATGGGGACAGGAAGCAAACAGCAAGTAAGAATCTCAAGTAATAACCATTGACATGACCTGACTTTTACCTGGTGTTCATTATCTCACCTCAACACGTAACCTACCTGACTTAGCGGCGTTAATCTTGACCTGAAATGACCTGGACCTATTCACCACTCACATTACTTCCCTGGAACACGTGACTCGTCCTCCCTCAAGCTTCCTAATCACGTCATCACCCCTATCAACACTCCGCTGCTGTCACGTCACCTGCCTACAAGATACCTGCTTACCTCTCCTTATTTTTAATCAACTTGTATTTCCCAGCTTCTCACGGGCACAGTATTTCTGCCTCTTATAAAACCCGTCTTTTCTCTCTAAAACTTTCGGCTTGTTAAATATTTTCTTACTTTATCCGGCTAGTTTGTTCTTATACTTCTAGCTCTTCAATTCTTTTTATAACTTGTTACCTCCTTCCTCTCTCAGTTTTCCTTCATTGTAACTTACTTCAATATTCATCATAAATTATCTTTATATTTTATTCTTTGGGACAGTCTACAGTTCCCACTTAAGTTACCTTGTTCTTATGCATCTATTTAAAATTTTAACTTGCTGCTTTCTCATTTTCTTTAACTTTACTTTTATCTTAAGTTATTTCAATATGCACAATAACTTTCACTGCAGTTTTTCCTTCGCACACTAAGGCTTCTATTATAGTTAATCTATTCTTATAACTCAATCCCTTGTATTTCTTTACTTGCAAACTTCTCCGGTGCCTCCTTCGTGGTAACTTACGTCAACATTCCCCATAACTTGCCTCAATAAACCCTTAGGCACTACAGCTCTCGAGTTAATCTATTCTTACATCTCTATCCTCTATTTCTTAACAACCTCCCACCTTCTTCACTCTTCTCTTCTCCAGTTGCTTCAATATGTCCAGCTCCCCGTAGTATGCAATCTCTTAACCTCTACTGCTTAACTTGCTACGTTCTTTATTACCTTCTCAGTTTTTTTTCATTATCTCCAGCTTCCCTCAAAGTGGTATCTCTCTGAAACTCTATCATCTACTTAAGAATTTGCTATATTTTTCATTGCCTTCCCCAGTTACTTCAGTATTTCCAATTTCCCTCAATATGGTATCCCTTCTGAATCTCTATTACTTATTAACTTGCTACCTTTATTGCATTGTCCTCTCTAGTTACTCAAATATTCCCACCTTTATTCAATATGCTGTCTCCTACCTATATTTTCTACTTAACTTACTACTTCCTTCATTGCCTTCTCTCCAGTTACCCAATATTTCCCCTTTCCTTCAGTATGCTATCACTCTCTACCTCTACCTACTTAAATTGCAACCCTATCTCCAGTTTCTACGATATGTCTAGTTTCCTTCAGTATCCCATCCCTTCACATACCCCCACGTCCCTTCAGCCTCCCTCTACACGAGTACATAACCTCAACAGCGTGTAACTCCTAGCCTTCCTTCAGAGGGGAGCGTGACCCTGCTTCCAACTACCTACGTTATTCCGAACACCACGACCCACCCCTTCTGGTCCCTGGTCACAGTGAAGGGGGGACTACATCAGATAGAAGTGACCTTAAGCAATCCCCCTGGTCCTCCCTTCCCCGTGCCTCCCTCTCCTTCTCTCTCCCATGACGTGACGCTGCAGTATTACTCTATAGAGCTCGTTACCAGCACGGCCCACTGTATAAAAAAAAGAGCTGATAAATATGCAATGAGAGACTGCCTCACTCTCCGCCACAATGAGTGTCTATCTAGCCCGTGTTCCTGATTGCCAGAGAGACGCGCACACCCCGAGCTCCACTTCTTTACGGGGAAAAAAATAAAGGTGAACGAGATGAGAATAGGAGAGGAAGACAATAAGTTAGACAGCGAAAGATAGAAATACAACGAGAAACACAACTGCAGCATACAACTGGAATGATAGAATTACAGCAACTAAACGTTCAAAATATGCAATAATGCGAACGAAAGGATGGTGCTAAAAAAATAAAGGTGAAAGGGATGAGAATAAAATAGAAAGGCAATAAGTTAGAGACACATAGAGGTGAAACGGGATAAAGCGAGAAAAACAGCTGCATCCTAGAGTCAGAATGATGGAAATACAGCAAGTAAACGTTCAGAATATACAATAATGCGAGGGCAGGGAGGGACGCTACTAATGTTAGCCTGAATGGTGAGTTAAAAAATGAACGTTCGGGAAATATTAATTCTGATACGAATTCGCTGTTGAAATATATATTGCATGAATAATTACAGCGGAATTAAGGGAACATTTAACATACAGAACGCTATATCATTTATTTCATTGTGGGTGGAATAATAATAATGATAATGAGCAGAGTACTGATAATAATGAAAAAAAAATCAACAACAACAGCAACAACAACAGCAACATTTTCACCATCATTGTCACCATAGCGCTGTTACATGTTCACATCACCACTGTTTATATAACCGTCACCACTACCAACACTGCTGCTACTGAAATAAAAAAAAGTTGGAAAGCACTTCATTTCCTACCTACTAATTTTTAAAGCACACAAACACGCACGCCCATTTCACACACACACACACACACACACACACACACACACACACACACACACACACACACACACACACACACACATACAGCACAATAAAATGAAACAGGCCACTATGCCAAAATAAAAGTAAATAATATAATTTAATCACACACACACACACACACACACACACACACACACACACACACACACACACACAAAGACACATTAACCAACATTTTAACTCAAGAATTCCTCAGTAAACACTCTAAGTAGGCTGGCGTCCCTTAGCCTAACCTCACGTAACCCTAGCCAGCAACCACCTCCCTCTCCCTCTCGGGCAATCCTCTCAGCTCTCAACCTCTCGGGCGCCTCTCTAATCCCCAGCCACCTCCTTAGTACCTCACAATCCGTATACCTGTACATTGTTACCTTACTGCCCACTCCCTCCTCACTGATTACTCATTTGCACTCACACGTTATTTCACCTCCACATTCATCACTATTGTTTCCTTTGTTGTCCCTCATTTGGTCCCCTCCTGTTCATCATTCCTCTCCTTCATTCCTTATTCCTCTTCCCCATTCCTCACTTGTTTTCTTGTCCTCCCTTATTCATCCTCCCCTCGTGTTCCTCATTCTTCTTCATCATTCATTACTCATTCTTTCCTCTATCTCATATTTTCGTTTCATTTCCTCCCTGTCTCTTCCCCAGGTGAGCTGCTCATCTTCTGGGCAATAGCCTCACCTGGGCAGTAATTAAGGGTGGTAAGTTCTAATGGTTTCCTTTGTTACTGCTTCTTATTCTTTCACTGGGGCACTTAATGGTTACAGTTAATCCGAGTGACATTATTTGGGTGAATGATTGAGAGGGAATATTTATGGGGTAGTTCTCTCTCTCTCTCTCTCTCTCTCTCTCTCTCTCTCTCTCTCTCTCTCTCTCTCTCTCTCTCTCTCTCTCTCTCTCTCTCTCTCTCTCTCACATCAATTTAACAACACCTGGTCTCTAGGTAAGTAAATCAAACGACTGGTTACGCTCCTTTAGTAAAGATGCCCCTCTTTTTCACATACTTCCGTCCTGATTTTCTATTTTCCAACTCCCTTTCTTATTTCACGTTAATATTCTACATAACCTTTCGTCTCATTTCTTTTTTCATTATTTCCCCATCTTTAATATTCCATTCTCACTCGGGCCACATTCTTTAGTATTTTCTCGCCTCTATTTCTTCTTTTATCCCTCACCTGACGCGTTCCGTGCCTTGTTTTGCAGGTGAGCCGCCTCCTCCTATCTCCTCGAAGCACCCAAGGCAGAAACATGATCTCGCCCACACTCTGTTTTTCGGGGACTTAAAGAGTTTCTGCCTCACGTCTTACCTCCCTGTATGTGTGTGTGTGTGTGTGTGTGTGTGTGTGTGTGTGTGTGTGTGTGTGTGTGTGTGTGTGTGTGTGTGTGTGTGTGTGTGTGTGTGTGTGTGTGTGTGTGTGTGGGTGTGTGTGTGTGTGTGGGTGCGTGTGGGTGGGTGGTTGAGAGAGAGAGAGAGAGAGAGAGAGAGAGAGAGAGAGAGAGAGAGAGAGAGAGAGAGAGAGAGAGAGAGAGAGAGAGAGAGAGAGAGAGAGAGAGAGAGAGAGAGAGAGAGAGAGACTTGAGATGTAAAAATTGCGCATCGTGACAACTCAAATGATCGCGGGAAAGGTGACAGGAAATTTCCCAGGCAAATTCAAGGTCTGAGAAAACACGAATATAGCAAAAAATATATATAATAAAAAAATAACACAGAAAAAAAAAAATCACACAAAGAACCTCGACCCAAAACACAAAAAATAGAAACTAGACTCACAGAAGCTACTTTCTTTCTCATTTCCCTGACACCCTGTACAAAATTCATGATGTAATGTGACCTTTCTGACACTACACGGAGGAGCAGCAGGCCGTGGCGTGCGGGTGCCTTACTGGTGATACGAGGACAATATGGTATCGGGTGGTGGTGGTTGTGGTGGTACTGGTGGTGGTGGAGGCGGTGGTGGTGGTCACGACACGAGGACTGGATGGACACGTCGCCTTTGTTCCTCTCTCTCTCTCTCTCTCTCTCTCTCTCTCTCTCTCTCTCTCTCTCTCTCTCTCTCTCTCTCTTTCAACGTGATGTTCCTTCTCTTTTTCTATTTTCTTTTATTCATTTTTCTCTTTCACGGGGACATGTTTATGTTATGTTGCAATGAAAACGATTATCAGTATGTGACAATGATCTACACTTTATTTTCACTGAAAACTGCGTTCATCCAGCTACACACACACACACACACACACACACAAGGATTCCTAATGAAAAAGAAAAGCCTTTCATAAAACACACATAACTACATACGTACCTATTTCAAAATATGAAAAAAAAAGTCTCACTCTGCTATAAAATCATGCCGCGTTTGTTCCATCTTTTTTTTTTTCCAGCACAAAAGAAAAAAAAAAAAAAATACGGCTCCCACCATATCTGTAAAAATAAGATAGCAAGAAAATCCTCAAACACTGAAGCAGCAAAGCGAACGGCGTGATTACACCTTGATTTTTAAGAGTTTACCTGGAAATCGAAACAGGTGAAGGTAAAATTATTGAATGTTTGCGCTTCTTCCACCAACCTCCACCCGTCCTCTCCACCTTCCTCCACCCCTTCCCTCCACCCTCGCCCTCCTGCTCATTCCTCAACCTCAGGAAAATGTGATCTTAGTGTCCTGACATCATGAATCTTACTGATATATAACGGGTCACCTTAACTAACACAACCTGACCTGACCTGACCTCACTCTTCGGTCAAAACAGGTCAAGAGAGGTAACGGTGAAAATAATTTGACTCCACGCACGTGTTTTTATCGCAACGTAAAAAATAAATAAGGAAGTAATAATTAAATTAAATAAAAAATAAATAAATAAAGGGTAAACTGGAATTTCGTAATACTATTTAATCTCATTTTTCGAAAAAAGAAAAATATATTACACTATAAATAACAATTCCAATCATTTCCCTTTTTTCAAAATACGCTTACAATATAACAAATTTCATTATCAGAACACTTTTTCTCATCACTAATAAAAAAAAACCCCTACAAGTAATTATCAACACCAACAAAAGCATAAAAAAAAGACATCACGAGAAAGCCATAAAAAAGAGAGACTCAATAGAACGTGAAAAGCCCGTGTAATTCCTCTCTTTAAACGAGCATCAATAACTCAAGTGTTAGCGTCACCTTGAAAACTTGAAAACTCCCCCACTCGCCGCCCGCCAGACCCACCAAGACCCACGACCCTCCTGAGGCAGCCTGTACTGTGGCCTCCTGTCCCTACCCACACCCTTCTACTTCCACTAAAGGCAGACAAGTGAGGCTCGGAGGGCGCTAAGTTACAGGAGGAGGGGGAGGAGGAGTGCTAGGGCGAAGTGGTAGGAGGGGCTTGATAACGACTTTACTATAACAACTGGAAACAAAAACTTCTGCATAATAGCAGTCAGTTCCGTGATGAACGCCTGGTAATAACAGAAGAGTAACTCGGGCTACTATCTTTTTTCGCTACGGAGTGGACTTGAATTTCAGGTAATGTACTATTTATCGGTGCTAAATATCCATCCGAGCTGTGTACATCAGGCCGGGAACCTTGCACTTAGTCCACAGTTTCCCCGCGAACCGCTACAACTATTAATACTGAAGGTTAGGTTAAGATGAGGGAAGGCGAGGGGGAGAAGCAAGCGTGATGCGAGACAGTAGTAAAGCTTAACGTAAATATATAACAGGCGTGTATGGGTCCTAAGGGAGTGTGGAGTAATAACACGCAGGGCAGGGGACGCCGCGCCTCGGGGTCATAATGCCGATAGTAGCGATGGGGGCGTGGACGTGGTGATCAAAGGGAGGCATACTGGAAAATAGAGTATGACGGCGCGTCCATCGCTTTGTTGTTGAAATGATGACGGGACTGTGATAGAATGTGACGCTTTGGAGACTAACAATAACAACAGGTAATAGTAATGGCACTGCCGATGCTGGTTACGAATACAAAATGATAATAAAATGTATTACTATTGATATTCCTACTGTGTAATTACTTTAACTACATAAAATAATAAATAATAATAGTAGTAGATAACAATACCAACAACAACAACAACAACAACAACAACAACAACAACAAAAACTAAACAGAGTAAAGAATAGTAACAATACCAACGACAATAATAACAAACAAACAAAAACAGCATACAAATATAACACGAGGGGGGGGGAGGTCGAAAAACACAACATTAAGAACATTCATTAGTTTGCCTTTGTAATTAAAAACGCGTATATATCAATAAAATTCCGGAAACTCGCACATTTGTCCCCTTTTTACGATTTATTTACCTAATCAACACTACACGAACACAGCTACACGCACGGCCGTTCATAACACAGAACCCGAGTACATTAACACTACGATGTGAGCGGTGCGGCGCCTTCATCACCCGGCAAGACCTCATTATTTTGCCAGACTTAATTAAATCTCACCTCAGAAGCAAAATACTCCTTTGGGGACTCATGGCCAGGTATGGTTGGCTCGCAGGTGAAGAGGCAGTTGCGTAACTTCAATTTTCCGGGCTTAAAACTTCCTTATTTATTACTGGCTTTGTTTTGTTGTTTTCTTAATTACCTGGCGGTCTAGGACTTATTTCTGGCTCTGTTCCGTTTGTTTTGGCACTGGCGCTGAGGTTTATCACTTTTCTCATCTTAAAAACTCCTTAATTATCTGTGTGGCTTTGTTATATTTTCACTGTCTGCCTCCCTGTGACTTTTTTTTCCCCATCTTCTTTGTTTCTTTTGGCTTTTTGGCACTGATGTCTACCCCTTCACTTATTTGCTTTATTTATTTTAGATTTTACTTATTTATTTTACTCTATCTACCATCTGTCTCGCTGTGACTTGTTTCTGCACTTATTCCGCTTAATTTAGCAGCTTGGCAAGGAAATTTGGAACTGTTCTAGATGTACAAGTGTTTAAGCACCACTGTGGCTCTGCTTTATTGGTACTCACACTTTTAAACGTCACTATTTCACGTGCTTATTTATTATCATGACTCAGATTTGTTCATTTTGGCACTTCGACACATCTGAGTGGCACCAAACATTGTGTTTATTTACTAGTGTGGCTGTTTCGCGCAATTTGGCATTCTGGCACTTAAAAACTGGCGTATTCACTGTTTATTTAGTACTTACTATGGCACTGACATTCACCTGGCACTATTCTCTGTGGCTTGGTGTTGATTTACTAGCGTGCCAGTACTTCACTCATTTTGGCACTCTGGTACTTCTAAGAGGCAATATCCCACGTGTGTGTGCTTATTTACTACCATGGCTAAACTTTGTTATTCTCCAGTTTTGCTTTGGCGTTCTGATACGGATACTAGTTGTGTGAGTGTTAATTTATATCCACGACACTGCTTTGTTACCAGCTGGCTTTTTAGCGCGGTTTTATCTGATTGTACTCTCCTTGCATGCATTATTTTCACCTTCCACTCCACTTCCTTTCGTGTTGGTGTGAATTTGCCTGTCTCTCTTCCACTCACTATGCCTGAAATATTGCCTCCTTGCTCTGCTTCCTTTAGTATTAATGAGCCTCGTCTCGTGTTTGCGGTCTCCCACTCAAGTCCCGTGTTGCTGTTCCTGTGAATTTGCTATCGCTTCGTACTCCAGCAGAGCGTATGAACAATTTCTTTTCTCGGTGTGTACGTAACACCCGTGAAATAGCACTCAAATATAGCCTTTAGTCGCAACTTCATTACCAGTAACAATAAAAGCATCGAGACTAACAGTAAAATAATTCCACATATGACTGGTTGATTTTTGCCTGTCAATAAAGCCGTACTCAACAACTCGTGATACACATTCATGGTACTGTACTTGTAGTGTTCCTGAACGTAAAACTCCTTACATTACACCTCGACCCTCTTGTTGGTACATGTTGAAGTGTGTGTGTGTGTGTGTGTGTGTGTGTGTGTGTGTGTGTGTGTGTGTGTGTGTGTGTGTGTGTGTGTGTGTGTGTGTGTGTGTGTGTGTGTGCCTTTCACCACAGTCCGTGTATGCTTCCTCCTTGATATTAACCGGAATGGAATGAGCACAAGTCTTCATATTCCCACAACCCCCCGCGCTACGTGTCGCAATTACCATCCGTGCTCGCAAACATTTCGGCGCCTTACCTCGACTTCTTTTTGAGGTTCTACTGAGAGATGATGAAATTTTAAGAGTTTTTCATGGTATTTAAAAAGGTTTCTTCATTGTCAATGGGTTGAAACGTACACTGGAACTTGATTAATAATATTTGTGGCATTTGAAAACTGTTCTAAAGTCTAACGAAGTTAATGAGATTCTGAAGGATGTTTTAATATTTTATTTTTCAAAGGTTTTTGCATCATCAAATGGGTAAAAAAATAACGAGCCAATGAATTATCTCTTTGACTTTCAAAACGCTTCTTTTGAGAATCTAGTGGAAATTATTGAGATTTTTCATGAGTGTTATCAAGAGTTTTAAAAAGATTGCTATCATCAATGCGTTAAATATCTATGGGACGCGATTACTCATCTCTGTAACCTTTAAAAAAAAAAAAATGACCTTTGAAAACAGTTCTTATGAGTCTACTGGATGTTACCGAGATTCTGAAGAATGTCTTACTAAGTTTAACAAAAGATTCCGCAACACTAGTGGGATAAAACAACCAGAGGAACCCGATCAGTCATCCCTTTGGCCTTTTGAAAATAGTTCTTTTGAGTGTACAGCATTTCAAACATACGGATTATACACGAGCGAACACCTGACGCATCTCTTCTCACCGGCACGCAAAGACACAGGTAGAGCCGCCAACGCCGCTCCGCTCCAGTCGACCAGTTAGTGAGGAGTCAATCAATGCTTCTAAATATTGCGTTCGTGTCGATAATGCGTGTTGACTGCAATATTCACACGCTAGCGATTGATCTCTGGGCGCCGACTTCTCTGCCTCTATTTCCGTGAGCTCTGGGATTGATTTAGCGATTGATTCCACTTCTCTCCGCGCCACTGCTGCGAGAATTCCGAACCCTGACGTACTGTTGATGGAGATACAAACGCGGGGACTACTAAAAAAATTGCTTTGATCACCAAGCTTGAGAAAAAAATGTGATGTCAGGAGAGGGTAATATATAAAAGTTTTCTTGACGTTGATTCCTGCAGATTGATTTGTTCTGAGGTGCGTGAGTCACGTGAAATCCTCCCATCTACCACTGCAAGGCCGAGGCTCAAATACAGACACGTATTCAGAAACACTGTCCTTTCATCACGACTATTTTCAAAGGTCACATAGATTATTAGCCGTGTTCTCAAGTGCATCCCCTGCTGAGAAGTCGTTAATCTGTCATCAGAAACGCTAATACACTCTTGAAAACCCGTGTCACTTCAACCACTGCATCTTGAGAGTAGTCGAGGTGCAGGCAGAAGTGCTCCAGAATATGGTCTATATTGGCACTGCAAGAATTTCCCACTAAGGCAGAGAATATTGCGAGCGTTGAACTAACAAGGGTATTACTCTTTCCACCTCAGTACAGTCGCCTGGGGAGGACACTCTGATGTAGTCGTAAAAATAGAAGCTATAATAATAAAGAAAGCTTCATGAGGATTATCAAAGTCACTGTCATCAACTTCGCGTATAAATCATGTTTTATTTGTATGTTTATTTCCAAGTAACCAGTGAATACCTGCATGATTAGTAATAACAGAACAAAATTCAAAACATAACAGGCTAGTATACATCAGAATAACGCTTTAATTTATGTATCTTTTATTACTATTATTTTATTTTGAAGTACAACTGAGTCAACTTGAGTGCGTCACTTTTAATATATTTGACATACGATAGTTACCATCCCAGCTACTTATTTCACCTGAACATACGATATTTCACCTGCTCGTGCATTATTTTCAACGCAAAGTAAGCTATCTTAATGTAAAAATGTACAATCCACAACTACGTTTACTCACTCTATTTACGTGGAAGTATAAAGGTTTACAAGCAAGAGTATATTATATTTACAAGTCAGTGAACCACATATAACACTCAAGCGACAGGATCCACAAATAAGTACAACACTGACATCTGCACGTACGGTATTTACAACGAAGTGCATCATATTTATAACCGAAAACACGACATTGAACATTTACATCCAATCCTGCGATATTTATAAGAGCGTGTACAATATTTCCAGTTATTGCAGCGGTGCCTTCGTTATATTCCTGTCAGTCGTGTTTCTCGCGCATGCAGAACACACTCGCGTCCCTGGCTGACCTGTTGCCGGCCCGCGTCCTGCACACACAACACGGCGCGGCGCCCTCCTTCCCTCCGTCAGCACACACCCAGACACACACGCCTGAGACCTAAATCAAGCTCAATATGAGGTTATAAATAAACATACCGGGAGGAGATTAATGAACTCCCTAATTGACTTTGGGTGCAAGTTAACGAAATACGAGTATTCCAGAGGTGCACTTTTCGCTGCTGATCCGCCAAAACTCAAACCGGAGGCAACTGCGTGAGAAATTATATCCTGAGACTTAAACTCTTACCCGGGGAAAGTTTACAGTTTACACGAGTATAGCGTACAAGAGTAGCCATCAGACTGACCGCACTGGATGCTTCTCCCTCTTGTCCCTCCTCTTCCTCACTCTATCTCCCAGTTTTATCGCCAACAAGTACGTGTGAGTGTAAACAAACGGCCCAGTGTGAGGCTCCCCGTACAGCACCGGCCGCGTCCAGCCCACCACCTCCCTGGAGCCTCCCCGACACCTTGCCACCTAACGATATACCTGGCGGGATTTTTACCTGACAGGAATCTCCGCTACGTTTCATTCTCCCGTGCACACTTATGCTGCTTGCCGCTGAAGACCTACTTTTCTCGTCAAGTATGTAAATGAGCGCGGACTATAAAGTTGACGGCATGACAATTTTCCTTTGTTTATATTTAAATGAGTTGGGTGTAATTACAGAGACGTAAAGTGGACGTGCTTACCTTCATTTCGCTAACATCCACAGGCAGTTTATCCACGAGTATATCCCTTCTGGCTGCGATCACTGCCACACAACAACAACAATCTCAACGCTAAGCTCACAAGCACACTCCAGCCCCGGCCTGCCAGCGCGTGGCCTCACTGCTCCACTAAAACTTTTTCTCTCTGTCTGATTTTCCACTCAGACACTGGCCAACATCTCCAGAAGGCATTCATCAATATCTCCGAACATGCACTTTACAATATCGCACAGTAGATCCACGGAATTATCACCGGAGGGTCGGGGAAAAGTGACTATTTGTGAGCGTGCGGGCGGCGTGTCCCGGCGGTGCGCGCGCGGGGCTGGCTCGGGCCTCACTGACTGACCCCTCGTCCACCCGGCGCAGTTTTTGCCCAGCTTCCAACCCCGATATCTCCCCCATTTTCCAAACCTCGCCGATACTTTCCCGGGCGCAGTATTATTTTACACGCCACGTTTTACCAGTCCTCGGTGCGCTGGCAAAACTTGCTGGCGAGCGTGGGATAGAGTGTCGCGGAGAAAATGAAGCTTAATTCTTCGTCCGTCGCGTCAAGTACACCGCGAGCCCCACTCCGCCCGCGGCCATATGGGTGCGGGGGATGCGGGGAGGAGGGGGGGAGAGGCAGGAGACGACAGCCACGGGGGAGACTGTAGGGACTCAGCACGACCCAGGGATTCAGAAATGCTAAGGACACGGGCTTTCACCTCAAAGACACAGGCAGAATATTTTCAGATGGGCGACAAGTCTTCAGTTTTTTCAGACTCGCAAAAACTACTTGCAATGCACAAATCTTGACCTTTGGCTTCGTGTGGGACACCGGAGGAGCCCACGCCACCCTCAACTCTCCCCACATGCATTCCTTCATATCCTTCCCATCCTTCCCCCGCCAGCACCTGCTAAACTAACGATTAGGAGCATAAGTTTTTCCTCACTAAGAAAGTCTAAGCAGCGAAGAGCATAAAATTTCGAAACTTTGACGAAAAAATTTAGAGTCTGGCAGTATAGGGCAACCATTCTTGTCTCAGGCTGTAGCTTCTGGGCTCATTGGTCGAGGCTCCGCTAAGCCCCGCCCCCCGTCAGCATCCCGGCAGTAAACAACCCGCTCTTCATTTACGGACTCTTATAATACACACCGTTACCACCTGTTATTCATGCTACGGTCGACTAGGTGTGGATTTTATACATGGGTGGAGTAATGGCGATATTTGCGGGCCATGTGAGGCGAGCACTGGACCGGGGTGACCAAGACGGCGCAGGACTGAGTCGCGAAGGAGTCTTCCACTAGACCTGCTGCCTCCTTCACCCCACACTCCTGTCCCCTTCCTCCTCCTCCTCCTCATCCTCCTTCTCCTCCTTCTCCTCCTCCCAGCCGGTCCCGCGGTGTCTGCAGACCAATTATAATCGCCGGACTGCAGGTTCACATATCAGACATTTTTGGTGCATATCTTACGCTGCCGAACAGTACGACTCTCGCCCATGAAACTGTGCCAGGGAAAAAAGGGTGGTAGTCGTCCTGGGAGCGAAATGTTACTTGGCGTGGGGCGACGAAGCATGCGCACGGCTTCCCCTCGTGGCGATCTACGACGGGAACTTTTTCCTTTATAGTAATTATCATTTTCTTAAGCGCTTCTTGTCGCTACCGGACCGTGAAGGATCCAGGGTATTTTCACAAGCTCACCCAGACCAGACGACGGTCGCCCAAGGTCTTCCCGGACACCTGTTCTCACGACACTGACGAATTTTGGCTCCCTATAATTAACTTGTCCGCCACGACCCGCACGGAGGAAGGGAATGCAAGCTGTTATGACTAAGACTCGGTTATGATGCACACGGAACACCTGGCTCGATTACAGACATATTACAGCTGCCTATCAACACCACGCTGGATGACGGCCAATGAATATGATGAATAGGAAACGTATTAACCTATGATCGCTTGCAGGAAGAACAGGAGAGAAAAATACATTATGAGTGAAGCCTCGTGTAGCTGCCTTTGCATGAATCAGCGACACGTATAAACACATTGTCGTGCGCATCCTCAGTTCATTTGATGCCACTCGCTAACCTTCAACTGAGAAAAGGCAAAGGGCAACGCCAGAATCCTTGAAGGAGGCGGCGGTGGAGGTGGCCTGGTGAGCAAAGGCTGAGAGGTGGAGGAAGGGAGGAAGACGGATAACGGAGAAGAGAATGTCGATGGAGAAGGAAGAGGTGCATTGAGGAAGGTGATGTAGGGGTGAAGGAAGGGAAGGAGGAAGAATGGTATGACGTAGTTGGTAAAGGAAGCCTGAGAGGTAAAGGAAGGAACGCAGAAGGATGGGAAGGTGCAGCAAGAGTGAGAGTGGTGGAGGAAGGTGGTAAAGGAAGCGAGGCAGAAGGATAAGGAGGAAGGGCAGGCGGGTGGGGGAGGAAGAGTGGTGGCGGGGAGGAGGTGCAGGAGCGGTGAGGCGGTGTGGTCAGCAGAGGGCGGGCGGACGGCAGCTCACCTCCAGCCAGGGCCAGAAGGCAACCCACACACCGCCCGGGGCTGCGTGTTGCGGCCTCGGTCGTGACTACCGCGCACCGTCATTAGGCTCAGGTGACGCTTTTGCCAAGACAGCATTCTGCAGTATCTAAATTTTTACGACCTTCATTTGGCCGTCATGTGAAGTCGCCAGGTATTTAAGAGCCTAAATGCAGGTAAGGACAATCCCTCACGAGGTTCCTGTATTACCTGTCCCCGCCGGGCCCTTGAGGTCACACCGCACTTGGTCATTAGGTGAGCCAGTCGGCTTCTGGTGAAAGGTCGTAACTATCATACTGAAAATAATAATCTAACTTAAAGAGATAATACCTAATACTCTACAGAATTATTTGGTGTTGTTTTTTGGAAGCAACAACTGTGTTTAATATTTTCCATTGGTATTTTTGTATTAAGGTAATTGATAGGTTGCCGTGCATGTCGTGTATTATTCCTGAGCGTACCCTGGCGTGCTTCACCCTGCAGAGGACATTCCCCTCGCTGGGTTTACTATTTCCCTCACTCGGCGGTGTCTCTTCCGTCATTACCTCGGCGACGACCCAATAAGGAGAGGGCGTTAATTGGCGCAAGGAGTGTGTGGCGGGTGGGATCATTAGCCGCGTTTGGGACCAGCTGGCGGGTTGGCGGGCGGCGAGGGGGCGGGGAGGGAGGGTAAGTAAGGACCTTGTGGTATGCCGCAGACCACCACCACCACCGCTACTCCCGTCACTCCTCGCCTTGACTCGTGTGAACTGTTCGTCGTCAACACTCCCGCTTACGTCGCGTCCTCGCAGGTAAGGGAGAAAATCGTGTTATTCCCAGCGCAGGGAGAAGGGAAACAACACGCTCAGTAAACATTCAAAGCGTAAACGCATCAATTTTCCCTCCATCACTTTCTCGCATCATGGCGTAGATTTTTTCCGCGTTTCTTTCGGCTGAACTATTTTGGGTGGAAACGCGGAGCCGTGAGAACTCAGACTGATAACCTGGTGACTCGGACAGCGCGTTCTTGCCAGTAAAACACGCCGCCTCTCCACCGATGTAATTGTTGGGTTTTCGTGGCCCATTTGGCGTGGGAGAGTGTGAAAAAACACCCTATTTCGGAACTCCTCAATCCTGCTGCCTCTTTCCCGCCTTCAATCTGGTTTATATTAGTCTCCCTCTATCCAACAACCTTTTGTTCGCGCGTTAGAATGAAATTTCCACCTCCCAGGATTCTTTCTCGGGTCCTTTCCGGCACGAATTTAAAATCGCTTCCAGAGTCTTTATAACATTGTGTAGCGCTGCCGCTGCTGCCGCTACGCATCCCATCTCGCCGCCCCGCCCCACCCCGCCGCGCCTCGTCCCCGGGAGCCACGGAACTCCTGCTGAGACTCGACGGAAATTTTTATGGATTGTATTGTTTTGTGAAGTAAATTGACTTGGCATCCTTTGTAACCTGCCGCCGCGCTCTGACGCTCCGGTGAGGACTGGGAGACTGGGGACGGCGCGGCGACGACCCTGCTCATCTGTTCCCCAGGCACCGCAACGCACGCACGCACGCACACACAAACACATACATACGTACACACACACTGCGACCACGACGTGAATGAACTATGCAGGTAATTTACATTTAAATGGACTTTCTTAGAAGGGAAGGCAAAGCAAAGGTCATCCGCACGCAGTGGATGAACTCTAGAACCACGAGACGCATGTTCCCGAGGCAGACACTCAAACACACACACACACACACACACACACACACACACTCAGATCTCTACCTCCCCTGTAGGTATGTGGTGGCGGTCAGGGCAGTACGAAGGCCTGAGGGAAATGCATGACTCTCCCAACCTACATGTCTTTTCAGGGATCCTTCGTCTTTCCCTTCCACTACAGCTATAGAAAGTGCATTGTCTTTTCCACACCCTGCTGAGTAAAAGGAATGGCAGTGTCAAAATACATCCAGCCACCCAGCCAGCCACACACACACACACACACACACACACACACACACACACACACACACACATGCACACATGGGCTTCACGTACGCTCCAGAACGCACACTATTTTCCAGCGCCACGCAGCTCCGTCACCCAGCCAAGTCACCTCATTTAAAGTGATCGGAGACGCCTCAAGTTTCAATCCATCTTGAAGTCTCGTGAGGCGCGGCGCAGCGGGGAGAGGGTGAGGGAATAAAAAGGATGGAAGACGCGTTGTCCAACTTTTCGGTAAAATGATACTTTCTTCAACGTGTATTGACTGTGGAATCCAATCGCCTTTACTTCACCCTGCAACGTGTGTAGGGAGTGAACGTAATTCGTTATACCGGGCTTGAAATCTGCACAATAAAGCTTACTCTTGGTGTTAAATTTTCTTCCACGTGATTTTCTGTAACTCTCCAAGGTAAGAAATATCAGTGATTTTTGCTCCTTGTATTAGCTTCTTCCAAGCAATGTTATATGAGACTCCAATCCAACAAAAACTAAACCATTTTTACTCCTGACGCTAACTTTTTCCAGGCAATGTTGTGTAACTCTCCAATGCAGGAACACATCACCTATTCAGTACAGTGACATTACTTCGCATTACATTGCCCGTTCGAGACTGACTTCATGTAATAATTTAATGTCCAGCCTCAGTGGTTGTGGAAAGTATAGCTCCAGTGACGTCTATTCTGAGAGCCGTGTGTATCGCTGCCAAGCTTCTCTATGATGATAGGGGATCGATACGTAACTTTGTCTCACCGCCTCAATAATACATCCTGCCTTCTGCTGTAAAATGCTGCAGCGCAAAGGACGGAGTGTGATACATATGAAGTGAAGCCAATCAAGTATAACAGAAGATAAAATAAAACGGGGCAGTGAAAGAGATGAAAGCAAGAGATGGAAAATAAAGGGATATCATAGAAAGCTAAATAAAAGGGAAAAAAAAAGATGATATGAAATAAAAAAAATAAGGTAATACAGAGGAAGGAATATAACGAGACGATAACAAAATGGGGATAAATAAAGAAAAGACTAACACTTGAAGAAAAACGGATAATTGGGAAAAGACAAGTGAATAAAACTGATAAAAAGAAAGAAAAAAGAAAAAAAGAAAAAATGATACCTAAACATCTAATTTGGGCCATAAAACATCACCAACGAAAAAGATATTCTGTCTCTCAAGTCCCCTTGCATAATGGACAATCCACCTACACTTTCTCCCTCCAAAAGGTCACAGCTACTAAGGTCGTGAAATAGAAAAAAATGTCACCTCTACTTGGTGTGTTTCAGTGTCTTCCCTGCACGAGGCGAGACACACCGCGGCACGTACCTGTGGGAGAGGGAAATGTTAATGCAAATAAATGCAAGTAAAAAAATTCTTATGTAACTAATTTGAATGAAGGAATGTAAAGAGATATTAAAGAAAAGTGTAAAGATGTGAAAATGTTGACGTAAAGGGATGTAAATTGGAAGATATAATTAAAGTGAAATAAATTAATGAATGTAAAGATGAAGCATAAAAAAATGAATAAATAAAAACTTGAAGAATGTAAAAAATTTAATGTAAAGACATGCAAACTGAAAGGTATAATGAAAGTTATGCAAATGAAGGAATGTAAATAAATATAAAATAAATGAATACATACTCAAAAATGCAAAATATTAATGTAACGAAATATAAGTTGGAAAATTATAGTAGAATTTATATAAATGACGAAATGTAAAGAAATAAATATTAAAGCAAAGAGCTTGAACAATGTAAAATGTATATTAAAGAAATGCTAATTACTCGGAAAACTAAAAAAAGAAACTTATATATGTAATAGAAATATTACAAAGCAAATTAAAATAGGAAAAAAATGCATATGAGTAAAGGAAGAAATACGAACGTAATAAGAATAATTGAAAAAAAAAATCACACAAAAAATATCTTTGTTTCATGTGAAAAGTTTGTACTTATAAAAATATAGATATGAAAAATAAGACAAACATTCCATTCTGTAATTTGTGAGTGACTAATTAAGAAAATGAAAAGAGCACAGCTATATACTATTGAGAAAACTCTAACCTGGTATAAGCCTGAGTGAAGAAGATGCAAAACTGCGTCAATTTCTTTTTACCTGAAGATTAAAACTTTTCCATGTCGTCAAAATAATTCACCAGTTTTCATTTTTTTTTTTTTTTCACCATTCATTTCTTACACCATGTTAGAGTTTTTCTGAATGGCACGTAATGATATGGAAGGCAAGTCTTGGGAGAAGGCAACGAGCAAATCCATCAAACTAGTAAGTGACTTTCCACCGAGTCAGTCAATATTGACCTAACTGCCAACACAAATTAATGTAAGTCACTTTAATGGAAAACTGTTTACTTATTCTATTAGTTAGCACACACACACACACACACACACACACACACACACACACACACACACACACACACACACACACACACACACACACACACACACGACACTAATTGAAATTCATATTAGGTAAAGTAAGCATCGCCATTAATCGTTTCTACATACCGTTAATTATCCATAATTGCCGAGTAAAAAACACGAGAAAAGAAGAAAACAGTGAGAGAGAGAGAGAGAGAGAGAGAGAGAGAGAGAGAGAGAGAGAGAGAGAGAGAGAGAGAGAGAGAGAGAGAGAGAGAGAGAGAGAGAGAGAGAGAGAGAACAAATAGCTTCGAAAAATGCATATTCTTCACAAGACAAACAAACAAACAAACAAACAAATACCAACCACTGACTCATGGCGCTGTGGAAGTTTTTCTCAATTTCATGAATTTGCCTAAACTTGGCGAATAAAGTTTGGTTGAAGTTCATTAAAGTTTTCGTGGCGAGACAAAACACTCCTCGCCACGCGCACACCTCTAATTTTGCCTTCGTGTGGCGCCGCGGCACGATGAGGAATGCCTGGATTTATTCTCACTTATGAGCGAGACTTCCTACGCGTTTTTCCTTTCCCTTCCTCGAGATTAACAGGTAGAAATAGAAGGTAGATTTGTGTACAGTAGAAAACAGCGCATTGGTAGACTAGGCATGTCTATCTATCCTTGTCACCCACTCACCCACACACACACACACACACCCACACACACACACACACGTGCAGGTAGGTTAGACAGGTAATATATGACCCGAAAAGTCTCCTGTCTCAGTGCTTGTTGTGGGAACCCCGCCGGTAGGGCAACCAACCCCCGCCCTTCTCCCCACTTACTCCCCTCCTCCCTTCCCCAGCGTCCCACTCCCTTCCCCACTCCTCCGCTGACCCACCTACCACCCCTGACGCGCAGCCCCCACCCACCACAAGGCTCTCGGGCACCTCCACTTTCTTCCCCTCCAGCCCCACCCCCACCACAGCCATCACAGTCAGTCTCCCGCTGCCTCCACCATGACCTCCACTCGCAGGTCCTTCCCCACTACACCACCACCCCCTCCTGACCCCACAACCTCAACCAGTCAACCAGATGTCTCAGTATGTTTTCCGTTACTCACTAAATCAATAGTGCAAATGTTTTTGTTTTTAATATACTGTCGTACTGACTACTACTAATAATAATGCTACTGCTACTTCTTCTCCTACTGGGACTACAACTACTATTACTACCAGAACACCATTCACTTCAATATCTACAAGGCACAACAAGCAACACAAACACGGCAATCTAATTTATGTTCCTTATGTACTGCCACAATGATTATAGCAACAACAACTATTAATACTACTACTACTACTACTACTACTACAACTTCTACCACTACAAGAAAACCACTCACTTTCCCTTCCAAATACCTACAAACACCAAACAACAGAGCACAAACACGTCAATCCAGGAAACAAAACACCACACACACACAGACACACACACACACACATAGAGCAAGCACACCGACCCTCCCCTCAATACACGTGTTCGGTAGGGCCAAGGGGCAGGGCGGGACTCCATAATGGGCGTGCTTTCTGAGGAGCTACAGGGGAGGTGCTAAATCTATTCACTCTTGTTCTGTCCACCAGGGAGTGTTGTCTGGTGTTCGGCCGTGTTTCCATCTAAGTGACAGGGAGGTAATTGCATGTGTGGCCTTCAGGATAAGACACAGAGTGGGAAATATCGTCTTCCTGTGTCGTAAACAGATATTTGCGCCCTCTTCCATTGGTGGGAAAGGAAGCTTGTATGAGAAATGGGAGTGAGGAGGAAAATAAGTGAAGGAGGAGGGAGAGTTAGAGATGAGTGAAGGTTTGTATGGGAGAATGGGTGCGAGGAAGAAAAGATGAGACACAAGAGTATGAAATTATATGAAAAATTAAAAGGTTGTATAGGAGAAATAAGAGCAAGGAGGAAAGTAAGTGAAAAAGGGAGAATTAGAAATGAGTGAAGGTCTGTATGGGAAGAATGGGTGTAATGAAGAGGAGATGAAATAGAGGAATATAAAGATATAAAAAAAAAAGATAAAAGTCTCGTATGGAAGGTAAAAATGGAAACATGGAAGGAAATAATAGGGATTGAAGGAGGAGCATAAGACAAAATTGAAATAGAAATGCTTGTATGAGGATATATGAGTGATAAAAAGAGAAGAGGAAGAGGATAAGAAGATAAAAACGAATAAAAACCTTCGTATGGCAAAAAAAAAAAAAAAAAAAACAGAGAGGAAGGAAAAAAGAAGGAGGTGGAAGAACATAAGAAGATAAGAATAAAAACCATCGCATGTGGGAAATGAGTGGGGAAGAAGGAGGAAGAAGATAAAAAAATAAATTACTCTTTGGCACTGAGGGAGGAATGGGAATGAGGAGAGAAAAATGAGTAAAGGAGGAAGAGGAGGAGAAGAACGCGAAGATAAAAACAAGTTAGAAAACATGAAGAGTTTTTTTTTTTTTTTTTTTTTTTTCTTTTGCTTTATGGAGCAGACTCGTATTTCTCTGCCTGGCCTGCGTGTAAGACTCGCACGGCTGATACATACGACGTCGATATATTGTGGGTAAGATCTTCGTCAGTTGTTGTTATTGCCAACCTCTGGCTGGTGTCACGGCCCCAAATTCGGAGTGACGCGCTGCAGGAGTCCGGGGCGAGAGGTGCGCCCTTGCAGATCGCGTGCTGGATGGCCGTGAGGCGTGTGATGGTTGTGTTAGCCCGACAGTTAGTACCAGTCATAAACACAGCCACGTGGGGTGTCAACACTCCGGAACACGTATTTACAAACTTAGGTAATGGTGAAGCATAAAATACACCCCTTGCCTCGCGTCGCCTTATCACCGCTGTGCAAACTAACGTTGATTTCCCTTCACGTCCTATACACAACACTAATTGGAGGGTAACCACACGCCTACTTCAGACTCTTGCCCATAGCGGCGCCCTACGTAATCTTGGCAATTAGTGAGAAATAACCCACATAACCCACTGGAAAAAGGTAACCTACTTCGTCTCTTAAATGTAAGCCTGGACTATCATACTGAAATCTATCCCGCCACGGCCTGCAGAAGTATTAAGATCCAAATAACTCTAAGATAACCCAAACAAATAAAGCCTCGTAAATACTGTATCCTTGCAGGCGCTGAGCTAACTGAGGCAAACCCACTGTGGCTCCGGCTTAACCCAGTGTGAAATCCATCTACATGCGTGTGTGAATCAAGCCCCTTACTCTCCCTCTCTCCCTCTCTCAGTCTCCCTTACCTCTCACTTCGATACACACTTCCCGATACACCTCCGGGATGTATCATGTTGGGCGAGTGGTGGAGGAGAGAGGGAGAGGGAGAGAAAGGCAAGAGGAGGAAAAAAATGAGAAGAGTTGGAGAGCTATTGTACAAGGCTTAAGCTAGCGAGCGGTCACCTGGAATGCTTTTAGGGATTATGACCCTGATATATGAAGCGAGGGACCAGAGGGACAAGGGAGAGTGGAGAGAGGGAGGATGGAGACGAGTGGGTAGAGAGGGAAGGTAGTGGTGGTGGTGGTTGTGGTTCTGTTTAACACTGCCTCTAGTCTGCTCTCTCTCTCTCTCTCTCTCTCTCTCTCTCTCTCTCTCTCTCTCTCTCTCTCTCTCTCTCTCTCTCTCTCTCTCTACTGTCACTGTCGCCCGTGCTTCACTCGCTGTCAGTCCTACTCAAGTTTTCTCTCTCTCTCTCTCTCTCTCTCTCTCTCTCTCTCTCTCTCTCTCTCTCTCTCTCTCT
The DNA here is from genome assembly GCF_035594125.1 of Scylla paramamosain. NCBI lineage: Eukaryota > Metazoa > Arthropoda > Malacostraca > Decapoda > Portunidae > Scylla > Scylla paramamosain. Next base: position 3,433,075 of record NC_087185.1, read on the forward strand.
CTCTCTCTCTCTCTCTGACTTACAGCATCTTTTACCTTTCTCCTCTCACTCTCACTCTCACTCCCAGCCCACCGATGACCCTTCCTCTCCATTAACTCCACCTTCCTTTCCTCTCTCTTTCTCTTTCTTCCTTCTCTCCTCATCCTCCTCCTCCTCCTCCACCTCCTCCTCTCGCAAGGACACTCCAGTACCTCCCTTCTCATCCTGTCCTATTCTTCCCTATTCTCTCCCTCAACCCTCTCTCCCTCTCCTCACCTCTCACAGAAATTCCCACTCTTGTTCTACTTGTTATCTTTTCCCTTCCCTTCTTCCCTCGTCCTCCTCGTCCGCTTCGTCCATCCCTCCCTTGACAATAGAACGGTAATCCGCCATTATTCCCCCCTCCCCCCCCGACATATTACTTCTACAAAGGGAATCCGTGCGATGAAGATATTTCGATGAATTTCTATCCGGGAGTAATCGCCTTCGCTTCCCTCTGCCATCCGGATACTCACTCCCTCGTTCGCTACTCATCGTTTTATCATCGTTTTATTCTTATGTCTCATTTTTCTTCTTCATATTCATCTCTCTTTATCTTGTTTCTTCTCAGCCTTCATCTCTTGTTTTACTTGTTCTTCCCTTTTTTATTTTTCTCCTCCTTGTTCTGTTGTGTTTCTTTCTCGTCCGATCTCTTTTGGTTGTTTTAAATTTCTTCTTCTCATTCTTCTTCTCTCCTTGTCATGTTCTCTTTTCTTTCCGTTTTTCTTGTTTCACTTTTTTTCCTATCTTTTTTTTCTTCTTGTCTTGTTTTCTTTCCTTTCTATCTTTATTTCCTCTTTTCCGATTTTGTTTTCTTCTAATCCTTTGGTTATTATTCTGATTCTTTTTCCACATTTTCTTTTTTTTTTTTTACTCATCCTCATTACGGCTCATCATTTTACTCTTATCCTATATTTCTCTTCATTTTTGTTTTCTCTTCTTATCTTTTGTCTTTGTCTTTCTCTCTACTGATCACTTTATTCTTCCGCCCCCTCTTCTTTCTATCCTATCTCCTAATCTATCTCTATTCCTCATTTATTGCCGTTATTCTTCTATCCCTTACTCTAATTCCCCTCTTTTCACATTTTTTTTTCACTATTCTTCATTTATTTCCATTTACTCTTCCACTCCAATCACACTTTCATCTTGCCTCACTATTTCTCATTTATTCACGGTATTGTTTTCCCTCTTACTTCAATCCTCCTCTCTCCTCATGCTCCTCGCTATTCCTCATTTGCTCCCTTTACTCTTTCACCGCTTATCCTTCCAATCCCTCTGTCTGCTCCTCCTCCTCCTCTTCCTCTTCCTCCTGCTGCTGCTGCTGCTTCTAACACATTACGTGCAGGAATACAAATATTGCTCAGCCTCACAAAGCCGCGGGTCCCGAATATGATCCCTGGATTAATTCTGTTTATATACAAGTTACCTTCATTTACGAGGCAAGGTTTACGGTGGGGAGGGAAGGTTATAAACATTTGCCTATTATACCTTTATGCGTCCCCTTAAATTAGCCATTAATCTCAAGGGGGGACAGGGGGGACAGGTGAAAAAGGTCCCAAATAAGCATAGGTGACAAAACAGATCGTTCTTTAAGCCAAGTGACAAAGTTAAATTCGTCTCCCCTGGAAAACAATGAGGGTAGGGGGATGTTTGTGTCCTTATCTGAGGCCTGTGCGTCCCTCTGTCCTCCCGTCCACGGCCTACCTGTCTGCTTGCCTGTCTACCTGTCTATATCCATCCGTCTTCCTGCCTCTATGCCTCCTCGTGCACGCCGAGTCGTCTAGTTATTCTGTTCCTGTGTTCTTTAGCCTTTATTTTGCCTCTATGTGTTTGTTTCTCTTGATGTTTGTCTATAGGTGTTAATCTCTCTAAGTGTCTATTTCTCTAGGTGTTTCTCTAAGTGTATCTCTCTAGTTGTTTGTGTATTTCTTAGTCTTTCAATTTCTTTGCCATATGAAAGTTTCGTCTTGTCCATTACTTGTACTAAAAAAGGTAATGCATTGTCACTATGGCACAAAATCAATCTTTTTTTTTCTTTTATGTCTTAATTCCATGGCTGCCTGTGTCTCTCTGCCTCTAAGTCAGTCTCCTTACCTGCCTGCACCTAATGACTGTCTGTCTCTCTGTCTCTAATCTTCCATTCCTCATGCCTGCCTGTCCCGAGATGTGTGACCGTCGCGTGAGTGTCGCTTCCTCCCGCCTACTTCCCTGCCTTTCTGCCTCCCCGTGTCCTCAAATACCGGAGTGTCGCTCAAAACAAGTCCCATTTTGGTAACCTCTCTATCCACCTTTTTTGTTCCCTTTCTTCCTCCTTCCCTCCGCCCTCCGCAGCAACCGTTCCTGCCACAATAACCCTCCCTTCCCGCGCCCCTTGCCCTCCGTCTCTCTCTCCCTCTCCCTCCCAGAGAACGGGACCTGATTCTTATCTTTTAAATTGCTTCATATTTGCTAATTTTCGCCCTGACGCCCCTCTATATTTTTCCAACAAATGAGTGTGCGTGTGAGATGTCATCAGGGTGACTTGCCGATGTGTTATTGTGTCGCCTGTGTCTTGCTGGGGACAGACGGCGCCCCGCAAGATACTAAAGGGAAGGAGGGAGGGAGAGAACGAGGGAAATTGAAGGTACGAAAAGAAATATGGAGTGGAGGAGAGGTAAGGGACGGACGTGAAAGGAGTAAATGAAGGAGTTGGGAGTAAAATACAGGTTATGTGAACTCTCTAAGAGGGGGAAGGAAAGTGCGAAAGTAAGTGAAAGAAAAAGAGACACACGAGAGAGACACGTTGGGTGGAAAATATGGCGGGAATAAAAATGGGTGACAGAATAATCCACGTACAGAATTTATTCCTTTCTGTCTAATGCTCAAGCTTAAAGTAGATTTTGGGAGCATTACCTTTAAAACATGGACCACAAAAAGGTATCGAGACCCACTAATACAACAGAATTAATTAAATCCACCCCCATATGCTCCCACACTCATAATAATTCCAAATATAAACACAGAATCCAATCATACACATTACCCAAACCCAGGCGTTTTTATTTAAGTCAAGTGAAGCCGAAATGAAGCGATGAGGAAGCTTGGCAGTGACGATGGATGAAGGTAGCTTGAATCCAAACATAAACAGAGAATCCAATCTTACACACATTACGTAAAACTTAGAGGATTCAGAGTGAAGCTTGAGCGAGAAGAAGCTTCACAGTAACCCCTGCAGTGAAGCCAGAGGGAAAAGAGAAGGAAGCCTGACAGTAACAGTGAAAAAAGTCCTTAAATGAAGCTCAAATAGAAAAAAAGGCTTAGCAGTGCGGAAAAAAATATGGCTTTAAGGGAACTTTTCATTTAAGCACTCAAGTGAAGCTCGAATGGAGAAAGGAAGCCTGACAGTGACGAGGGGCGAAGGTGGCTTGACGAGGACCTAACCTGTTTTTTGGGGAGCTCAGAAACAGGAGGTGATGAGTTGCTCCAATATTTCCCGAGACTAATGGAGCGGCCCAGGGTGAGATACCATCAAATCTGTCAGTGTGTGATAGTGGGGAACCAGCTCCTCCTTGCGTCCGACGGTGGGAGGTTCCATGTACGTAAATGTTTGTGAGTGGTGGGCGGCTTAAATGCGTGCACACGAATCGAAGGGATGTATGAGTTTAGAGAGTGAGTGCATTGTTGAGAGAGAGAGAGAGAGAGAGAGAGAGAGAGAGAGAGAGAGAGAGAGAGAGAGAGAGAGAGAGAGAGAGAGAGAGAGAGAGAGAGAGAGAGAGAGAGCATAAAAACCAAACAGTAAACAAAATAAAGAAAAAAACAATAACGAAACACACACAAAAGAAAACAAAGAAAAACCACAAAACCTGGAAAAGCGTCACTTGTAACACCTGCCAGTAACAAAACAATATAAAAAACACATAATACTAAAATATGACAAAAAAAAAGATAACGCAAAAAAGAAAAAAAAACACGTGTTCTACCCAGGTACGGAAGTGAGAAAGAGAGAGAGAGAGAGAGATTAAGAGAAAGAGTTTTATCAATGCGTCTTTGAGAAGAAAATAAAAAGTTCTAGCTCATCACTTCTTATCGCAGGGAAGGTGAAGGAGAGATTAAAGACTCAAGGTGATGGAGTATAGAGATAGAGCACGACGGACCCTGCCAACTAATATATAAAGTAGATCGCTGCAGGCAGAACACAAGGATCTAAAAACACATGCATTGAGGAACTGGTGAGGGATTGAAAACGCGCGCCATCTGGTGAGGGAAACTGACTTCTGGGAGACTCAGATAGAAGGGTAAACGAGTTGGAGGAGAGTATTTATGCATTAGGAAAAGGAAGGTGTTAAGGATTGCAAAGGAGAAAGTAAGGTAATGGTCTCTCTCTCTCTCTCTCTCTCTCTCTCTCTCTCTCTCTCTCTCTCTCTCTCTCTCTCTCTCTCTTGTTTGTCTGCCTATTTCTCTACTTCTTTCTCCTCCTTCTATTCTTTAGTCGTATTTAAGCACGTTTCTAATAATTTTCTTCTTTCTTTGCATATGTTTTTTTTTCTTGCTTTGTCCTATTTCTTCCGACTGATTCTGATTCTTCATTTTTTTTTTCCAGCCTATTTTATTTTTTTAAAATGTCAATATATAAATTTGAAGGGCATCATCTCTCTCTATCTCTCTCTCTCTCTCTCTCTCTCTCTCTCTCTCTCTCTCTCTCTCTCTCTCTCTCTTCGGCAACTTGTTCCGCGTAGGCTAGCGTGCGGGCGTGGCGAGGGCGCGAGGCTTACCACTTATCTCGGCCGAGGGAGGGAGGACACGAGGCGGCCATAACAGGTAATCTTATGTACACGGCCAGGTAATCCGCAGCCCAGAGAAGGAGGATAATGCTCCCTGAGGGGCCTTGTTTACACCTCAGCTGATAATGCCTACTGCAGGGCCCACTGTGCTGTTTAAAATCATAATGTGCGCCGTGGAAAGCTTGTTTAGTGCATGGATGATAATGGTTAGTTTAGCATGGTTTACTAATTAGGTGATCATGCTTGACGTGGCTACCTGGTTGCTTCTTGTCAGGGTGTCCAGGATGTGCTTTCCAGTCACCCTACTAGTACTACAAGGTAATATTGAGATAAATGTACGTTACCTGTAGATAGTTTAACGTGCCGTAATCACAGCAACCGTCCCTATAGATAATGCTAAACTAAACTAACCTAACCTAACCTAACCTAACCTAACCTAACCTAACCTAACCTAACCTAACCTAACCTAACATAACCTAACCTAACATAACCTAACCTAACATAACCTAACCTAACCTAACCTAACCTAACATAACCTAACATAACCTAACATAACCTAACCTAACCTAACCTAAACTAACCTAAACTAGCCTAACCTAACCTAACCTAACCTAACCTAACCTAACCTGTAATAAGTCTAACTAAAACCTTTCAATTCCTTGTCCCAAAATAACTGACAAACTTGTAAATCCTTCATCTCTTACTTCCAAACAACGCAAACTAAAGACATGACAAAAAGCACTTACAAACAATTCACATTATCCACAAAAACACAAATATCAACACTTCAAATCTTCTAACATAAAAAAAAAACACTTGAAAACGGACAATATTCACACAAACTCTTAACACAACTTAGGAAAAACCTAACAAAACACACTTAAAAAAAAACATAAAACAAAACAAAAAAAATAAGATAAAGCTGCAGCAAAAGTCAAGCTTACGATAACACTCAAATCTTCCAACACACTGAACATTTAAAAGTACAAACCAAAACTAAACCCAGGACAACAAGACATACACGTAAAAATAATCTTCACCGGAGGCCTGAGCGTTAAGACTGACCACAAAAAGAGGAACTCACCGCCAAGGGATTACTTTCGTTCACCTTCAGAAGATTCCAATCAGGGGGATGGTAAAAGACGCCCCCGAACACTACCGTGGGTGATAAGGTGAGTATGGGTGGCCTGGGGGAGGCTCAGAAGCACGTGGCTACACCTGCTGGGGAAGGAGTGTAAGGGGGGGGGGGTCTTCTTTAAGTGAGACGATAGTGGTTCTGTTTGATATGATAGGATGAGAGAGAGAGAGAGAGAGAGAGAGAGAGAGAGAGAGAGAGAGAGAGAGAGAGAGAGAGAGAGAGAGAGAGAGAGAGAGAGAGAGAGAGAGAGAGAGAGAGAGAGAGAGAGAGAGAGAGAGAGAGAGAGAGAGAGAGAGACCCAATACCCTCGCCTGTACCAAGCAAGGAGTGATGTCAGACAATAAGAAAAAAAAAAAAACTAATAATAATCTTAAAGGTAAAAGCAAACGGATAAATAAATAAGCAATATGGGATGGGAGTCTAAGAAGAGAAAAAGAGAGGGAGAGAGAAAAAGACTCGCAGGACCAGAGGAGAAGGAGGAGGAGGAGGAGGAGGAGAGGTAAGAGTGAGTGGCTTTGTGGTTTCCTCCACCACTCTTTACGACAACTTAATGGCAGAGGCAGTGAAATGTTTAGCGATGGAGGGAGAGAGAAAATTATGAAGGAATAAATTAGCAATCAATCCTTTCTACAGCCGGAGTTTTTTCACCCCCTCATTCCCACACACAGACAAACACATAGACATACACACAAACGTACACACACACACACACACACACACACACACACACACACACACACACACACACACACACACACACACACACACACACACTCACCGCCCCTCGTCACGTACCAGTCATTTATTATATCATAAATGACACTAATTAGCACCACTCCCGCTGCTGGGTTCGCCACAGTCCAGACAGCACGAGCTTCACCCAAAGTTGTTAAGCTTTTCTCCCTTCTTCCCTCCCTCGGGGCTCGCGGGAGGCTTAAACACCCCCTCCCCCACCCTGCGGCCCCTGACCGAGCGTGGCTTAAGGAGTGTATCGTCAGTAAGCATAGACGAGTATATCAAGGTTTTCATTTAGAGAACGTACGAACACTTTTCAGATATTCCTCTTTGACTGCATTTTCTTTCTTTTTTTCTTTTATTGTGGATTATCACCTTCAATAGACCTTTTCTCAGTTTAATTATTTATTTATATATCAAGGTGTTCATTTAGAGACCATAAGATCACTCCTTAAATTCTGAATACTAATCTAAACTACATTTTTTTCTGTATTGGCAACTTGAGTGGGGCTTTTTTCAGCCCCTTTAAGTTGCCATAGAACAGACCTCCTCTTGCCTCATAAAAGAGAGAGAGAAAAAAAGAGTGAAGCTGCGAGAAGCCAGCATACCTATACATGGCAGTTCTACATAACATACCTGCCTAAATCCACCTATCCTTCCTATTCCAAGCTCCTCATTCACTGATTACCGGGTCCTTAAAGAGACGTCATGTGTTATATTGCCATTATAATACACAGGTTTATGTGCGCCTTTCCTCCCTGGTCTTTGGCAAGCTTAAGGTTTTTGTTTCCTCAGAGTAATGATTCTGACCTGAGTGATAAAGGTTATTGTAGATCATGACTCGTGATGCTTGATAATAAAAATGTTTGTGGCCGACAGGGCATAACTGATTGTCTCTCTCTCTCTCTCTCTCTCTCTCTCTCTCTCTCTCTCTCTCTCTCTCTCTCTCTCTCTCTCTCTCTCTCTCTCTGCATCCCACGCAAACATAAGGAAAACAAGAGAGGCACGACACAACAGACATACACAACTCCTGATTTTTTACTTCAGGTTTAACCCCGCGGAGCACACACACACACACACACACACACACACACACACACACACACACACACACACACACACACACACACACACACACACACAGAGACACGGATGCACCCCAAACTGGACGCGGAACGAAGAATAATCGAGGCACTCCAGCTTGGGGAGGCTACGTGGCAGGCGGTGAAAAAGATCGCCAGGCAGTGACCTTGTCGAGCGGCGCCACACCTCCCCAGAGAGAGAGAGAGAGAGAGAGAGAGAGAGAGAGAGAGAGAGAGAGAGAGAGAGAGAGAGAGAGAGAGAGAGAGAGAGAGAGAGAGAGAGAGAGAGAGAGAGAGAGAGAGAGAGAGAGAGAGAAGAGGATAGTTTCGGGGAAGGCAAGACCACTAAGGTGCTTAATTTTCCAGCCTTCAGGAGAGGTGTGAAGCGTACGGCGTCGCCCTCAAGATGGTACTGCTTGACGAAGGATGGCTAACATAACTACAGAAAATATTAGTCTTGTTAGCTGTACTGTGAACTATTTGAGTGTATCTGAGGGGAAACAGTATAGCACCCTTATTAATGAAGAGGAAGGGAAGAGGAAATGAAAAAGGATGGTACTGTCTGACGAAGGGTGGCTGTTGTAATTATAGGAAACAGACGGTAAACCTTTGTCATTTCTTATACTATTATTACGTTAGCTACTTGAAGTGTGTCTCAGGAAAGAAATACGAATACATATCGCACTTGGAAATGAAACGAAAAGGAAAAGAGGAAATTAAGAACTTGCAATTCGAGTTTTCTATTGTATCATTTTAATTTGAATCCCTTTAAGTTCGTTTCAGGGAAAAAAAAAAATATTCCACTCCCGAAAAAAAAATCTAGTGAGCGGCGAAGAAAAAGTTTAGGAGGAGTTTTAATTTAAAATTTTGCCGCCGTGTGTCAACATCAATAGGTGGGCGGCTTGAATTCATACATACATTGCGGAAGAGCCGAGGACAGATTAAGATACATGTTAATACGTGGATGCATTAAGTGAGAAGGAAATTGAAACGGATGAACTGAACCTGCCGAGAGAGAGAGAGAGAGAGAGAGAGAGAGAGAGAGAGAGAGAGAGAGAGAGAGAGAGAGAGAGAGAGAGAGAGAGAGAGAGAGAGAGAGAGAGAGAGAGAAAGACTCAATTCCCAAAAGAGGCTTAGGTCTTGGGTCTTCCCTTCCACGCCTCTTACCCTTCCTTGTCCCTTTCCTCCTCTGCTTCTCCTGCCTCCCCTGCCGCCCTGCCTCACCTGTCTCTTAATGCTCTCCCTTCCCTGATGAAGTGACGCGGTCCCTCTGTCAAAACAATTACGGAACTGCGGTGAAATGGCTTCATTAGTCCACAGGAAGGCAAATGGACACATCATATTTAATCACTCGTGTACAATTAAACGTGGTGTTATTTTGTCCACTTCATGTTCCTCCCAGAGAGAGAGAGAGAGAGAGAGAGAGAGAGAGAGAGAGAGAGAGAGAGAGAGAGAGAGAGAGAGAGAGAGAGAGAGAGAGAGAGAGAGAGAGAGATTCAGCAGCCAGGAGTAGAGGTGGGCATTGTGAGTAAGAGGGATTAAGGGAGTGGGGAAGGAGGATCTGGATGGCGGGAGTATGGGGGGAGGGGTTGAGTCTGTCTGTAAGGGGATTAGAGGCTGAAGGAATGTGTAGTGGTGAAGATGGAAGGCTGAGCGGCTCTGTAGGTAAATAAGATGAGATTCGTCGAGGAGGAGGAGGAGGAGGAGGAGGAGGAGGAGGAGGAGGAGGAGAGCAAACAACAGCAGATCCCTTGGCCCTTACGAGGCGGTTTGTTATAAGCTACACTGTCTAATCTAAAGTAAGAGCTTTTTTGGATGGTAATGAGGAAGAGGAGCAGGAAAAGAAGAGACGACGAGGAAGGAAAGGAAAGCCAAGTGTATCAAATAATATTGTTAAGCAGAGTATCTTGAATGAAGTAAAAAAGTACACGGAGGAAAACTAAAGTGAAAAAAAAATAGATAAAAAAGAGACAGCTCACGAGACAGTACGTAATAAAATGCATGAGAGAGTCAAATCGAGACAGAAGAAGAAAAGGACACAACAACATTCAACTTATAATCACGAAAACCAAACCAAAACCAACACTAAACACAATCAGGACCAAACTCCAAATCCTGAAGGGAAATTGCACATGGGCGTATAGGTAGGTACATTTTGGCGAGAAAGAGAGGGAGAGAAGGGAGCATGGGATGAGAGGAGCGTAACCGGAGCATTGAATCTGAGCACAGCTGGCCAAACACACTGCTGCCTGATGTATACCACGCTCCTACGATGCACGGAGGGAGGAGGAGGAGGAGGAGGAGGAGGAGGAGGAGGAGGAGGAGGAGGAGGAGGAGGAGGAGGAGGAGGAAGAGAAGGAGGAGGGTGATGTAATGTAGAATGCTGGAATGCGTAGTCAAAATCTGTACCGAAGCTAACGAGGCAGAATGGTAATGAATTGCAGAGTGGCGGGTCAGCAGAACAGGCGCCCACCAATGCCTGCCTCCCCGACCTTCAATTACATATTCAGACAGGTGAGTGAGGAGAGACGGCGGGGAGAGCTACATAGATCCATGGGTACATACGCGGCACACGAGCGACCTATGGTATCACAGGTGCGGCGAGGAGGTAAGATTCCCACGCCCTGGCCAGAGGGAGAGAGAGAGGCGGAGAGACAGAGGCGGAGAGGCGAAGTGGAGAGGAGTAGAGGAGCAGGGGAACTTCAGAAGGGTGATGCATTACAGGCGTGTTTGTCTTGCTCGTAAACTCCCTGCGTCGTTAGGGTGAAATGTGCCCAATGCTGAGGATATCGACCTTGCTACACAGGCTTGAAGTATTACAAAGGACTTAACTGCATGCAGGACTAATGTATCTTGTTCACAGTCATTTTTATGCTTGTTTAGGGTGAAATTTGTTCAATGCTCAGGATATCGGCCTTGATGCATAGATATGAAGTATTACAGAGGACCTTACTACCTGCCAGACTTATTCACCTGCATCTTGTTCACAGTCATTTTTCCGCTTGTTTAGGGTGAAAGATGGCCATGCAATGAATATATCGACCTTATATCGCCCTTGCTATACAAAGGTAACGTATTTCAAGACTACATGGTAGACTGGTGAATTTTGTTCCTAGTCACTGGGGATGACAGTGAATATAGAGTGGAAATAAAGAGATATATTTTATACATGGACTGTCACATGTAAGTCTGGCGGCTTCTTGCAGCTTCCATTATTTTCTTATGTTGTTACACCTTGATTCAGCTTCCGGATTATGATTATTTAATGCAGATCTGATTTCCAAGGCATCTTTCAACCTGAAATGGCTCTTCTTTTAGTATTTTCTTTCTTTTATGTGAGAAACAATTAACGGACATTTTTACCTTTGAATTTGTGTTTACATTTGGGTCTTCCTACATGCAATTATGCCTTTGTTGTATTATGGGTAAATTTTAATGTTACTTCCTCTTCATACTTATTATAATTTCACGAACAACATTTCCTAAGCGAGTTATGTGTTTGTTTCGCCGTTAAATAACATACTCAGTGTTTTTTCCTTCTTTTTATAAGGTTCAGTGTACTTGGGATTTCCGTGTTTGAAAAGAAATATTGGTTTATGTCTTAGTAGGAGTTATTTTTTAGGTGTGTGTGTGTGTGTGTGTGTGTGTGTGTGTGTGTGTGTGTGTGTGTGTGTGTGTGTGTGTGTGTGTGTGTGTGTGTGTGTGTGTGTGTGTGTGTGTGTGTGTGTGTGTGTGTGTGGTGATGTATTTACGTCTAGGTATGAATATGCACGAACACAACTCTCTCTCTCTCTCTCTCTCTCTCTCTCTCTCCTCTCTCTCTCTCTCTCTCTCTCTCTCTCTCTCTCTCTCTCTCTCTCTCCTCTAAACGCTCCCTACCCGTCCCTGGAACTCCTACACACAAAGATATCGTTACCTGCCTGCAGTTAATAGCGATCACACATATTATATAAATTGTTCTTAAACACAGTGTATCTCAATGTATATCATCCCACGGTCCTCCCTCCTTCCTCTCCTTCCCCACCTCGCGTTTCCTCCTCTTCTAAAACTCTCCTCTTTCTCTTTCTCTTCCTGGCACCCTCTTCGTACTGTGTGTGTGTGTGTGTGTGTGTGTGTGTGTGTGTGTGTGTGTGTGTGTGTGTGTGTGTGTGTGTGTGTGTGTGTGTGTGTGTGTGTGTGTGTGTCTTTTTACCTTCTATACTGACTCTCATTGTTAAACGTTTGTTCTTGCTTGTTTTCTTCTTCCATCTTGTTCTCTCTTTTCCTCCTATCTTTATCTTTTTTTACTCTTCTCTTTCTCCCCTTACACTTATTTCTTAGTAACATCATTCTATTTCTTGTATTGTATTCCTACCTTCATGTATTTCTACTTATACAATGTACTACTTTTATTTATCGATTCTTTTTTTTACTGTACAATTATTTACACGCCAACGTAAAGCATGCATGGTCACACACACACACACACACACACACACACATTTCCCATGGCCACCGCCACCGCTCATTGTCTCCCCCTCGCTCCCTCCCTCCCTCAATCTCCCTCTCTCTCTCTCTCTCTCTCTCTCTCTCTCTCTCTCTCTCTCTCTCTCTCTCTCTCTCTCTCTCTCTCTCTCTCTCTCTCTCTCTCTCCCACAACCTATTCACAATCAGGTATTCGCCGCCTAATAGCGAGGAGCCAATCTCGATAATTACTTGACCTACCTGTCCGCCGGTGTGCGATCGCCCGATGATATAAAAACGGGGCCATAAACACGACTCACGCCACACACGACTCCCAGAAACGACCATTACTGAGCTTCATGGCCTCGCTTCCTCTTCCCCCGACAACACCTCAAGTTACGGCGCAGGTTTTTGCCATAATTAGTATGATGAAAACCGTTGCCTGAGTGCCTTATGCGACTGTGGCGAGGAGTTTACGAGGCGCAGATTGCAATGTTGTAATGCGCTCTTTTATCTAAATGATGCGAATGTTATCGAGCGCATGGCCCATATTTCGTTTTCTTTTAGTTCTTCTTCTGACGGGGAACTTTTGAAGGTGTGTTGTATATAGATGGTTGTTATTATCATTATTAGTGTTATTGCCATTGTTAGACTATTTTTCCCTTCAGTGGTTTATGTAAATGATCTGAATATTATTGAATGGCTTGCTATATCTTGTTTTCTTCTCCTCTTCTTCTGACGGGACCTTTGAAGGTGGGTTATATATAGATGATCATTATTATCATTATTAGTGTTGCTGCTATTACTGGATTTTTTTTTCAATGGTTTATTTAAATAATTTGAATATTACTAAATGTCTTGCCTGGAGTTCGTTTTCTTTTTGCTCTTCCGACATTTAACTTTGGAGATCTATTATTTTTTACTCCAATTGTTACCATTGTTAATAGTGCTACAACTGTACATTTTTTTTTACAAGTAACTTAAGGTTTTTAAAATATTATACTTTAAGAGTTTCTTGTCTGCCTCCTCAGACTTCCATGTTACTGACATAAATTGTACCTTCTTCTTCTTCTTCTTCTTCTTCTTCTTCTTCTTCAATGTCATCTCCTCTCTCCACCATTTTCTCTTTCTCACAACATTTTCCTTCTTCTCATCAGTTTATTTCTTCTTTCCTCATTTTTTTTTCCTTTTCATTTCATCTCGTAACCTAATTTTCTTTCCCAGCTTCCTTGGTTTCCTTTAGAATTTCATCCTTTTTTGGTCACATCTCTCTCTCTCTCTCTCTCTCTCTCTCTCTCTCTCTCTCTCTCTCTCTCTCTCTCTCTCTCTCTCTCTCACCGTCCCCTCAGCCAAGCCTTCCATTTCATTCCTTTTCCATCTTAGTTCCTGTCATACTCCTCAACTTTCCCAATTCTTTCCTACTATTACGCAGCCCTCTCCTCTTCCTCCTTCTTCCTTCTTCCCTCTTCTCCTCCTCTGCCCTGTACACTGGAATTCCAGGGGCAAGTTTCCAGACTACTGCCAACAATACCTGAACCAACGCTGGCAATTTCCATATTCCAGAAAGCCTGTTCCAGATTTCCCCTCGCTTTTCCTTATTTTCGCTGGGCTTTCCATCAAATTTCCTTCATTTTTCTGTAATTCTTTATTTCATTTTCTTTTTCTGGTTGCCCATGTCGTTCTTCTCCATTAATTTTACTTTTCGTTTCGTGATTCTATTCTTTTCTTTATTTCTCCGTTTTGTTTTCACGTTTCTGTTCCTCAATCTAACTTTTTTTTTATTTGTAATCCAATTTTATTCTTTACTTTCCTGTTTTCTGACGTTCTTCACCAATTTTTTCACATTTTTTTTCTGTGACTCAATAATTTTTTTTGTTTCCTCTTCTTTTATTGCTATCCAACAGTTATTTTATCCATTAATTCGATGCGTTTCCATCATTTTCGTCTTTTTTTTTTTGGGTCGTTCTGTCACGTATTTGTTTGGTATGTACGAGTCATTGCACTTCAATCACTCATGGCTGATAGTGTTATTTTACCAATTACTCCTTTTTTCATCATCCATTTATCATATTCATCACTCATGGCGGTCACTTACACCACCATCACTCATTTGTCCCAGCAAAGAGTAACAAAACTCCCATTTGTCTAAACATCGAAAGGGAGAATTTTATATACCTTTCCCATAAAACATTAAGACATCTAACACATCTCACAAATAAAGGTGCCTAATATTTGTTGAATTATTAACGGAATCATGAAAACACCCATTGAATCATCAGTAATTTCCAGTAAAGCATGTTTAATGACTATTGGCTTTGTTGAACCGCCTCTGAAATAATAAGAAAAAAATAAATAAATAAATAAAAACCACCAATAGCTTCTATATTTCCATCACCCATGACCGTCACTTACACTATTGCCTCTAATTTGTCGCAGTAAAGGATAGCAAAACTCCCATTTATCAAACCATTAAAAGGGACATTTCTACATAGCTTTCGCTATAAAACACTAGGACATCTAATATATTTCTAACTTATTTTCATCACTCATGGCCGTCACATACACTACCACCACTAATCTGTCCTAGTAAAGAAAACAAAACTCCGATTTATCTAAGCATCAAAAGAAGAAAATTATATAACTTTCCCCTTAAAATACCAAAAAAAGGGAAAATTTTATGTAACTTTCCCTTAAAACACGAAGCCACCTAACGTATTTTCTAACATATTTTCCTTCCACCTGGCTTTGGATTTTACAGGTAAGCAGAGGAGTAAGTTCATCACGGCACCATTCCTACGATTCCTAAATTCCCACGGGCACCATTCCCAGTTTGCTGCTATGCCAGGAATACCTTCAACTGTTGATTCTCACGGGGCGCTGTAGGAGGGTACAAGAGGAGGCAGGGGACGGGGTTCTGGTTATTGGGGTTAGAGGGTGGGTGTGGGAGATCTTGGGGATGTTGGAGGAGGTCTTTGGGGGGATCTTAGGTCCCTGTCATCCTTAACTGGACATCAAACAAGGCAGGAGCGGGGCGCGATACACCTGGCTTACCTTTCCTCGTGTCCCCGCGTAATGAAGGCACCTGCGTGTTAATTAGCCTTTTACGTTCCCCTCAGTGCTACAGGTGGATAACACGGCTATTTTTAATCACGCTATTTTGGCTTGGTTATATATATAGTAAGTGTGTTGTTTTCTTTTTCATCTTTCATTTTTTTTTTTTTTTTCAATTCACTGGCCTGTATATTCTTGGTTTTATTCATTTTCCTTCATTTTAGTGATATTTTCTGGTGTATTCTCTTCGTTTGGTTATATATGCTAAGAGGGTGTACATTTTCTTCATTCAGTTTTGGCGCATTTTATCTGTTATCCTTTATTTTAGTGATATATTTGACTATTTTCCTTAATCATGTTCTCCTGGTTTGGTTATTCAATGTTCGTGTGTATTTCCTGCATAATAATTTCTTTTAACTCATGGTGCTTAGTTATTTATATTCATTATCCGTTGTTTCTCCATTGATGTACAGTCTTTGTTCTAAATTACCTTCTGAAACGTCAATATCTCCCTCTGTTATCAAGGTAAAGTAATTGAGGTTCATCTGAGTCTACGTGTATATATATTTCATTATTCCTATTAATATTTTCTTGCTTTATAATCATGTGCGCGTATTTTTCTTTCAAAATTACATTCTGAAACGCTAATGCCAACTTTTGATATGAAAATAAATGAGATTCGTCGAAGTTTGCGTAAATAATTCAATCCAGTATACTTTGCATTATAAGTAGAGTGATATAAGTTCCATCTTTTCACTTGTCCAGTTGTCTTATCGAGTTTTAATGTAGAATAATAGAGATTCGTCTAAGTTAACGTCTACAATTCAATGCTGTATATCTCATTTTACAAGTACAGTCATATTCGTTCTTTGTATTCACTCAGTTATCTTATCGACTTCATGAAAACAAATGATACGTCGAAGTTTACATATATCATTAGATTCAGTATACCTTATATTGCGAGAGATAGGTGCGTCTTCATTCTATCTTTCCATTCACTCAGTCATCAAAATTTTCCATCAATTCCCGTTCCCGATCCGTGGCAATAAAATAACACAGTGAGTCTCATTTCCTAGTTCATCATAACGGCGCCCCTCCCTTCCCCTCTCCCCACCGCCCCCCTCGCGTCCATTCCCTCGCGTGGCCACGGTAAGTCACGTTCCCTGAGTCACGAGAGCAATGATTCATTAGATCCCGACTCATCACAACCGCCTCATTATCCTGGACAGCGAACACACGATCAATAATTCCGGCACAAGATTAGCATAATTTATTTCTCGGCCTAATGACTAATTATTTCCCGCTTTAATTGGTAATTCTGTACGTTTGGGGGAACTTAAGAACACTCCGTAAACATTTTGATTAAACCACGGACGCACCTGCCCCGGAAAAGTGACTACCAGAGATTAAATTTCAGGTATAGAGCGAAATATGTTAAGAGTGAAGAAAAACAACAGCTTTTTCTACTTTCCGCTGCCTTTGATATGAACCGAATTCCACATGTCCCGTTGCCCCGTGATGAATGAGGAGCGGGGGACTGGTGGAAGGAGAAAAGGATGCGTTGAAGAACGAAAAACAAATTAAATAAAAAAAAAATTTCATATTTTCTAACTCACAAAGCGATTCCTGAAAGAAGGGAGACAAAAAACAGAGCACAAGGACAATAAAAGACAGTTCATAAACCAACACAACAAAACAAAACCAACGAAGGGAAAAAACACCATAAATAAATAAAGGAAAAGTAGAAAACAAACACAAAACAAACTAAGAAGGAGGAAATGATGAAAGCCACCACGACACACAAGTAAATGAAGAGGGAGAAACACAATCAAGGAGATGAAGAAGAATAGGAGGAATAATTCTTTCCCCTCGGAGTCTTGGCTTTCCCCTCACCTTGCTCCATTACCCTCTTGTTTCCCACCACCAATAAAGTCCACCTTTACCTCCCTTGTTTACTTCCAAGCTGTTGACCGCTAGTTTCTTTCCCCTTAAGACATCCTCAACACCCTTCCTCTCCGCTCGTCCTTCCGTACCCTTCCTTCCACTTAGGCAAGCAATAACCTTACTAAAAGTACTTGTAAATCTACTTAGGACGAGGCAAGAATGTGGGGGAGATATTAAACGCAGAGGATTCGTTGCAAACTCCTTTTTCCACGAATTTTCCCCGCATTTAATTTACTGTACGATTCCTCTTCTTTTTACTCTTATTTTTTTTATTCATTTTTATTCACTGCGTCCACAGGAGGGAACGAGGAAGCAAAAATAACGCGGGAGTTTCACGCTTGAGAAACACACGAGTTGACACAGTGAGGAAAACACAAGCTAAGACAAAGCACGCAGGTTTCACGCTATCCCCAAGCATTTTCTTTCTCCTGGCGTGGCGAGGAGAGAGAGAGAGAGAGAGAGAGAGAGAGAGAGAGAGAGAGAGAGAGAGAGAGAGAGAGAGAGAGAGAGAGAGAGAGAGAGAGAGAGAGAGAGAGAGAGAGAGAGAGAGAGAGAGAGAGAGAGAGAGAGAGAGAGAAAGAGAGAGAGAGAGAGAGAGAGAGAGAGAGAGAGAGAGAGAGAGAGAGAGAGAGAGAGAGAGAGAGAGAGAGAGAGAGAGAGAGAGAGAACTTGACATGGACAAAAGAGAGGAAGACAATGGACTTTCGAACCTGTGGGTGATACAGTGAGGGGAAGGGAAAGGAAGAATAGAGGGAGGGAAAGAGTAAAAGTGAAAGTAAGTAATGAACAAAAAGTGAAAAAAAATATATACATACTCCTTGAGATAAAAGAAAATATGATGTCTCTATAATTAGAAACCGTAGCACTACAGGCATTTAAACAGGGAGGAAAAGTTAGGAGGAAGAAAAGAGGAAGGGAAGAGCAAGCCAGACAGTGTACGCAGGAAGGAAAATGACAGTGTAGCATAAGCACGTCTTTGTCTGTTCGTCTCTTATTTTTTTTTTTTTTTTTTTTGTCCTTTTTTTTCATCACGGCAATGTTGAACTAAACCAAAGGGAAAAAAAAAAAAAAAAAAAGGAGGAGGGATGTTGATACCTGTGCTACTGATGATTAGGGTACACACACACACACACACACACGAAAATAATACCTGTCCCCTCAAGAAAAAAAAAAAAAAAACATACACTACATATCACTCACAAATTCCATATAATCAAACTCAAGACATGAATAAAGAAAAGAGTAAAAAAAAAAAAAGAAAAAGAAAAAATACCAACATTTCTAATATTCCACAATTATATCTCCCCATTTTTACCTCCCCTCTTCCCCCCTGTACTTTCCTTTATCACCCCGTCTCCCGTCCCTCCGTACCTTCAAAACCTTAGCATTGAGGAACGAGAGAGCCTGGCGTCAGTGAGAGGAGGTGGTGGAGGGGACGCGAGCGGTTTTTACCCTCCATAAAACATCAAGGGCAAACGGCAGGAGCTTTTGAGGGGAACATTAAAAAATAAGCAAAGACGAAGGGTATACACACTGCCTTACAGGAGCACGCGACGCTATTGAGCAAGGGAAACAGGTAATGGTGGTAGTAGTAGTAGTAGTAGTAGTAGTAGTAGTAGTAGTAGTAGTAGTAGTAGTAGTAGTAGTAGTAGTAGTAGTAGTAGTAGTAGTAGTAGTAGTAGTAGTAGTAGTAGTAGTGGTAGAAGTAGTAGTGAACGTGGTTATTTTGATGACTCGTGTGTGTGTGTGTGTGTGTGTGTGTGTGTGTGTGTGTGTGTGTGTGTGTGTGTGTGTGTGTGTGTGTGTGTGTGTGTGTGTGTGTGTGTAGGCGTGTGTGTGTAGGTCTAGGTGTAGGCGTGCATCCGTGGTAAAGAATCTCCACTTAACATTCATCTATTTACAATCCTAATTTGTTTTTCCCTCCTACTCCTCCTCCAACTCCTACTCTTCATGCCCTTCCTCATCCTACTCCTCCTCTTTCTCTTGCAAGTGCAGCTCATCTTCTCCCCAGCCAGCTCACCTGTCCGGGGTTACCTACGGCGCTCATTAGCAACAGGTCACACTTTATCTGATCCAAGCAGCGGCCCAACCACCTCGACAATACACCGCAACCTTTCTTCTTGATACACAAATTGCTTAGATATTTCACGTCCACCTCGCCTCTCTGTATTTATCTTCTCTATTTAGCCTCGCCAGATAACGGGAGATAAGGGCACGCATCCTTCTGCATTGAGTGGCCAGTGGGAGGTTCAAGGTTCAGTCTGGGATGTGAATAAAGCGCCTCTAGTGGTTGTCATTGTTACTAAAGCCCCTACTGGCGACACGAAAGGGATACCAAAGAGGGGAGGAAAGGAGGCTAGAAAAGGAAGCTTGAATGCTCAAATATCCACGGCGTTCAAAGAGAATATTCAAATAAAGGGAGAAATATGTAAACACTGTCCATTTTTTTTCACTTTTTTATATTTCTCTCTCTCTCTCTCTCTCTCTCTCTCTCTCTCTCTCTCTCTCTCTCTCTCTCTCTCTCTCTCTCTCTCTCTCTCTCTCTCTCTCTCCAGCCGGCAGCCGCATCCCGCTGTCCGTTGCATTATGTGGTGAGGGAAATTGTGCAGCATACAATGTTTCGTGTTTTCGGTTCTGTAATGTTTAAAACTGACACCACGCCACCATGCAGATGTGTCCGCTCTCTCTCCCACACACCCACCCACATACACACACACACACACACACACACACACACACACACACACAACGCACGCCACAAACCCAACAAACACGAAACCAACCAACCAGAGCCTGAGGAATTATGTCACACCAACCACGCCCGTATGGAGAAGGATGGGCGGGATTAGCCGGGCGGGCGGAGAGTGTGTGGGGGGAGGGATAAGAGAGAAATTCAATAAAGACTCGGCTAGAAGGAAGGCGCAGGAGTAGGAGGGAGCAGGAGGGAGTAGAAGGGAGGAGAAGGGACTAGTGGATAAGGGAGCAAGAATAACAACCCCCCCCCTTGGAGCACAGGCTGGAAAATCGACTTCCGAGACACGATAATCCATAGAGTAACCAAAGGGAGTATTAATATACAGGTGACGGATGATTTATTCCAGGCATTAACTAGTCGGCGACGGGAACAGCGACCCCACGCAAGACCCACAAGGGCAAACAAAAAAGTCAATTCGCCACTCTCTCTCTCTCTCGCCTTTAATCGAACGCGGTCGAAATAGGAGGGTGAAATTAGTAGGTGGCGTTAAATACAGCTGACAAATATATGTGTTGAAGCGTTGACGGCCACGCAAATTGGATACATAAAAGAGAATCGTGGAAGAGGGGACGCGAGGGGAGCGTGTACTCGTATTCCTTGCCACACCATACCTGTCCACTTTCTTCCTTACGACACAGTGAGAGACGCCCCCCGACTCCACAGCCCCTCCCCGCACGCCCCCCCAGATCCCGTGTCGCTGGTAAGAATCGCAAATGTGAGAAAGTTTTAGAATTATGAGAATAACGAGGGTAAAACAGCCCGTTGGTAGGCGTAAAAATAGCCACATATTCCTTCCACACCGCTATTCTATCCTGCACTTTTGTGACCAAGAAAAGTGAGGCTGACTTTGCATGCTACGATGAATATTTTAGTTGCGCTTCTTAGAAAGTTGCACGGAACTAACTTGCAACGAGTGCTTGGGTTACAAAACTCGACACTGCTGCGGAAGTTTTCGTATTCCCGTCTGGCGGCGGCTGTATCACGCGTCCTCGCTCTATTTCATCAACAGACATCGAAGAGGGCGTGTGTGCAAGTGTCTGTATGTGTGGGAGAGTGTGCGTCTGTCTGTCTGTGTGCACGTCGCCTCGCTGCGTTGTAAGCTAAATGTTCAGGAGTCAGTCTGCCATCTCTCACCGTAATAGTGAACATGTGTCTCCCGTCTGCCTGCTTGTCTGATAGGTATCTGTGAGCGAGTGAGTGTCTCCTGGTATTGTCTCCCTTCAGTGTAATGGTGGACATTCGGACCCTGCTATACCCATGCCAAAATGTCCGTTGGTGGCGCCCTAATTCGTGCTTACCTTCCGTCCTACACCTCTACCTCTCCCTGTTGAGATCAGTTTGCAAGGCTGACGTATTTTACTCTCACACTTTACCTGTGTTCTCCCTGAAACTAAGTCGGAAATAATGGGACACTGAACTCCACGCGAGGGTCCATGCACGCAAACTGCCTTTAGTACAGCAGCGGGAGGCAAGGCAGGGCGAGACAGCGACTACAGGAGAAACTTGAAGGAAAATATAGTGATCGATGAAATGGATGCTAAAGGAAGCGATGTCTTAGTAGAGATTTAGTGTCATGAACTTCAAAGGATCAGCTGCGTGTTGTGGTGTGGAAGAGTGTGGCCATGTATTGGTGTACTGGCTGGAAGTGTGTGGTAGTGTGGTAGAAATGTGGTAGAATAATAGAAGTAGAATAACATACTGGACTTCCTTTATTTTATTTTAGAGTTTTCATTCAATCCCAAGCCATGTGATTTGGTACGAATCTATCAACTGCCAAAATTTTTTAATAATATGAGCATATCATAGGACTTACAAGTGAGAATAAAAAAAAAGAAAAAAAAAGAAAAAGAATAACAGAGAGTGATGCAGATTACTCGACTTTACGACTATACGAACATTATGCCTGTCTGTGCGTCTGTCTGTATGTGTGCGGTGCAGTGTAGCAGCGAGTGAAGTCCCTGAATAGGTGCAACCATCACGAGCGTAGCCGAGCAGTGGCAGGCGAGGGAGAGGAAGAGGAGAAGAGGGTCGGTCCTCTAGTGCTCCTAATTATCCGCCCCAAGACTAAGACCTACTCACCGATGTGTTTACTGACGGGGCGCTCCCTTGGGAGGCGCGGGGGGCGGGAGACACGAGGCTGATCACGTCAACAAGGAGAGAGAGAGAGAGAGAGAGAGAGAGAGAGAGAGAGAGAGAGAGAGAGAGAGAGAGAGAGAGAGAGAGAGAGAGAGAGAGAGAGAGAGAGAGAGAGAGAGAGAGAGAGAGGAAAAAACTACATCTTACATGAGGCTGTGTGTGTGTGTGTGTGTGTGTGTGTGTGTGTGTGTGTGTGTGTGTGTGTGTGTGTGTGTGTGTGTGTGTGTGTGTGTGTGTGTGTGCGCGCGCGCACGCGTATACATTCACATAGATTCACACTTACGCTGCACACACTCAAACACACACACACACACACACACACACACACACACACACACACACACACACACACACACACACACACACACACACACACGTGCACGATTCAGCAAAGTCACGAAACAAAGGTGCCCATAGATTCAGTGCGGTGTATGTATGCAAACAAGAATTAACACACGCTGGCACACACACACCGCCTCCCTGTTTGATGTGCGACTCTGCGTGTGTGTGTGTGTGTGTGTATGTGTGTGTGAGTCGGTGCTGGTCTCGACGTTGCCTCCTGTTTGCGCATACATACACAGGGTCATTTATACATGGATATACAATACATACACGGGCGCCCAATATATGCCTTGGGTGAGTAGCGGCGCAGGTGTTCGTTCCGCGGGGAGTGAAGAAATAATGGCACAATATTCGTTCGTGAAATTCGCTTGATGCATGAAAACGGTTCGGTGAAATGTGAGTTTCCGGATCCGTTCACTCGGGAATCAGTCCGGCCGGGAATCGAAGCCTAAAAATTGCGCTGAGAAAAGAGTGGGTGGGTGTATTAATTAATGCTGAGTGATTCCTAGGGCGCGGAGCCTCACCAGGGTGCCTGTCACCTTAGGTCATCAACCGCCTCCTGCTGCTGGCCGACAAACAGTGACCAATTAAGCAGAGGTGGTCAAAATTTATGTCAGCGCGGACCAACATGTCGGCGATCAATCTATTGACGTCAGCACAAATAGCTAACCGGACCGACCAGCCAGCCACCCACCCACCCACTCAGTCAGTTACTCACTCAGTCACCCAGCCAGTCAGCCGTTCAACCACCCAGCCAACTGTTCCACCAGCCAACGAGCAGCCCACCTACTTAGCCAGTTACTCAGTCGTTCAACCAGCCAACCAGCCAACCAGCCATCACCCAGTCATTCAGTTAGTCCGTTACTCACTCAGTCAGCCAGCCAGCCAACCGTTTAACCAGCAAGCTATCAAGCCAGCAAGTCACTCAGTTAGTCAACCAGCCACCCACTGAGCCAGCCAGCCAGCCAATCCCACTACAGCTAAGATCCAAGTCGTCGGGATGCCAGCAAAGCGTCCACCTCGTCAGGAGCGAGGTGGCGCGCAGTTCAAAAAGCCGTGTGTTGTGCTGGACCACAGGCCATCCTTCTCGGTCCATAGCCTCGCCGTGGCCGTTTCCATCTTGCTCAAGTACCCTCCACAAGCCCCGGGTACCTCGAGCGCTAATGGAATGACTCCCCGCTTCCCTCCCCTTCGGATTAACCGCGCGTACGAACTGATGAAGATTGGAATTAACGAGATCATCGGCCGACATTATGATCATATTCGAAGCGGCGCGGTGAGAGGTAATTTTAATTTGCACTGACGCACGCGAGACTGGTTGATTCAGCGTGTCTGCCGGGTCGCTGATGCATTGGGCGAGGAGGAAGTCTGGCAAGAAGGGGAAGGTAAGGCTGATATACATACAGGCTGGAGTACTGAGCTATTCCAGCGTGCTGAGCGAGGGCACACAGTGGGCGTGCTGAGGCAATGGATAATTCATGCATTCACGTGTGGACGGAGCTTCACGGAAAACACGGAGCACCGGGCCGGCATCCAAACGGAGCTATGTTAATGTGTATTATGTTGGTGTTTATCCAGAGCTGCCGCCGCTGCGATGGGTCTGTCCGCAGCTGCTGTTATTGCTGCATGAATTATCTGTGACTGATAAAGTTAAGCCGATCCAGTTTCTGCTAAATATTTAACGGTAATTTTACTGAGTTTACAAATATTTGCGCGTGCTTTGGGCGCGCTATCACCGTTGTTGCTTTTTCCCTCGCTCACAATACACGCATTCTCTACGCCACTGCTGAATGCGGGCCACATCATTTAGAGCAAAATATTTGTAGTTAAATTCATAATGGAACTCTTTGCATGTAATGAATGAAGACTCATCAGTTAATGTGTTAGTTCGTATAATGCTACCGAGTACTATCTTCGCTTGGTAAAACACACACACACACACACACACACACACACACACACACACACACACACACTTCACCGTTGTTCACTCTTACTGCAGTCACATTTCGAGAAGGATCGTATTGATTTATACTGTGAAAGTAAAAAAAAAAACAGGTGTGACTGAAAATACTCGAGGAAAAGTTTCACTCAAATAAATATGACAAAAGTATTTCTAAATTAACGTAAATACGCATAGTGATGAGTTTAAGTCTCACATCTTCCATTGTTTTGGGGCTCGAGTATAAAACACTACGTCTTTTATTATTATCTGACACATGACAAAATGACCGAGCACTCCAGGACATTAATTTTTGTTCTACAGCAAAGTATACATGATAGTGGCTAGAAACTGGAAAACCTACCTTTAACTTACCCTTTCTTTCGTGTAGGTGCTTGTAAAGAATCTGTTCAGTCCTTCCAGTGCAGTGAATGGAAGTCTGTCGCACTGAATCTGTTAATAAAGTTTCCCATCCAGACCTTCACTTATAACAGAACAGCTGACTCATAACTAATAGCCTGTGGACTTGCATTATGAAATATTTAATACTTCACTGTTCCCAAGTTCGTTATGTTCGTGTCGCCATGAATTATCAAATGTTCATTAGTTAAGCGCCTCAGATCACTGGAATACTGGAGCCGCTGCCAGGTGGTGCTCCAGTGTGCAGGATTATTGTTAGGATGTGAATCATGCGTGAGTGAAATGTTCTTTGATTTCAGGAGACACAACATTCCAAGCGTGTGTCACTTCTGGATGAAAACCCTTTGCACAAGACATGGTGACTGGCCATGAGAAAATTATCTTGTCATTGAAATTGAAAAATTAAAACGTTTAGATTAAGAATAAATCAACAAGCAGAAAACTGAAGGGAAATGTAAAATAATTATAAATCGACATATAATAGCCAGGTATTCACGCAGTGCCCGCGGGAAGCTGGACATTGCTGTGACTGTGACGCGGACACATGTCAGCTGACACTTATGTAAATCAAATATTTGAAATTGTTTTAGTGTTTATGTTTAGGTTTTATGCAGCATTCATGCAATTTTGTTTATTTAATCTCAGAATTACGGTCTGTAAGCACCTTCAGCCTTGCTAAACCTTCTCTCCAGCGCGTTTTACAACGATGCATTGTTCACTTGTATCCCACCTACGTTGTGGTCAACACACAAACACACACACACACACATAAATATATATATATATATATATATATATATATATATATATATATATATATATATATATATATATATATATATATATATATATATATATATATATATATATACATATATATATATATATATATATATATATATATATATATGAGAGAGAGAGAGAGAGAGAGAGAGTATTACTTTCAATAGTACGGTGAACCATTCTGTAATTCCTAGCACTGCCTGCCGCGCCGCGCCCTTGCCAGCTCGGCAGACCAACCTAATTCTCGAAGCTTTTCCGACAATGGAGGGAACTGAATTTCAGATCAGGAGAAATTGAGGGAATATGACCTTTGCGAGCAGCCTCTGCCAAGCCTCGCCCACAAAAGAGGAACATTTGTATATTGGCCAGCTCACGGTCGGCCAGCTCTCAAGGGTTAGCCGGAATGAATTAAGCACACAAAAAACATTAGCGTCGCGTAATGACCACCTCGCTAAATGGTGAGCGGCCAGTGAGTGCATTATGAAAAGTATTATTGGGAGGCGGTGCTCGCCCCACGCGGAATTCAATTCTACTGTGGTGGGTAAGCATATTCTTGCCCCAGACAGTAACGGCGGGTGGCGGTGGCGGTGGTGGTGGTGGTGAGGGTGAATGCGCTGGCCGAGGCACCCCGCCCCCCGCACCCGCATGCCAGACGGAGATATCGGAAACTGCCTCCACGGACACCTTATCGGTAACTGGACCACGAATATACAGATCCAGTCCTGCAGTCCGGGAGTAAAATGGTGCGGCGTGAGTCGTCCAGGCGGCGTGCGAGTCTTTCTGTGGCGGCATGAAAACCATCGTTCCGCCTCATTAGTGTGCCCTGAATTATCCCTCACGGCGCAGGAGCAGCAGGCGGCTGGGCAGATGACAATAAGAACACTGACCTTGCCTATACACCAATGCAAGTCATGGCTGCCTAACTGTTACCATTTCCAGCACGAGAGCTTCAACGCAATTTCCAACACAAAATTGATAAATACGATAACATGAAGCTCTGTCATTACAGCTGTACTTGGTGTGGCTCAAGTTATGCTATGTTAGGTTGGGTTGGGTTGAGTGAGGTTGGGTAAGTTTAGGTTAGGATAGTTCATCTAACATCATCCATTCAAAGTATAGGCGAGGTGAGTGATCACGTTCGATACAATACTGGGCACTCCGTTGTGGCTTCGTTCAAACACACCACACCACCACGACCAAAGCTCCGGGAGTGTGCTGAATGTCGCGAGTGACAGCTAGACAGGTGGCGACACGCGGCGACACACTAGTTGACAATGGCTGTCTTAAAACACTACCGCTATGGAAACTTAAGCTCCATGATTCTGGAAACAGTGCTATGATATTCCAAAGCAAACTAATGAAGTCAATGGCATAATAATGAAGATAAGTTCCATGATTCTGGACGCTCAGTTATGGCACTCCAAGGCCATTTAATAAAGTCAATAGCATCTGAAAATATGTAGCACTAATGATAGCACAAGGCATTTCAAAACGAGCTGAGTCTAAACATGAACTAAGAACATGACATTTGAGAACAAGAGAAGTCTAAACATGCACCAAAAAACAAGGCATTTCAGAACAGCTGCTAGGTCTACACATGCACCAACACGTTTAATAAAGCTTGTGGAGAAACCATGCACGTTAAAACCCTGGTAAGTGCATAAGAATCCTATATGAGTGAGAGCAAGGCGTTTTCTTTGAGTCAGCCCAAGTCCTGCATCACTGTGAGGCAGCCACGCCCAGCGCTGCCCTTCAGATACAGTCACAGCAGGAGACTTTCTCGCCGTCCCCACCACACGCCGCGCCCCGAGAGGACACATGTGCGATAATTTACCCTGACAATTAGCCAATTAAGGGGGAAAGGAATTACCAGAGAGCGAGGGAAGGGGAGAGGCGAGGATATGGGGAAGGGAGGGTCACTGGCTGTACTGCTATTAATTCACTTAGCTTCAACTACTTCCCTGCTCTCTCTCTCTCTCTCTCTCTCTCTCTCTCTCTCTCTCTCTCTCTCTCTCTCTCTCTCTCTCTCTCTCTCTCTTCCTCTGCGTATCCCTACTCTTCCTTCCTCCCTTCCTTTTCATTTAGCTTTCCTCGGATCTCCCTCCCCTTCCCTCCCTCCTCCATCTCTTCCCTTCATCCATCCCTCAGTTTCCTCCACGCCCTCCTCCCCCCTCCCACCGCTCCAGGGGCGGCGCCTTGTCGTGTACGTTCCGCCGTCGGATAATAAGAAACATTCGCCTTTCACCGCTTGAACGTTTGATTTGACAGGAAATTAAAGATAAAGAAAGTAACATTGGCCATTTCTTATCTCGTGGGAGTTCTTATCAGATTCTATAAACAAACGATTTACAACTTCCAATTCATAATGGGATAATATTTTGCATGTAATTAGAAATATGCATTTGATTTTTCTCTTAATGATCCCTCGCTGTTTCTTCAGGAAAACGCAAGTCCTCGCAGCGGACTCTAATGCTTCCCAGGTGATGCACTGCACCTCCACCACCACATGCATCACTACCTATCAGACAAAGGTCACTCCGCCAGAAACACCCGCTTCTCGGCGCACCACTGTGCTGTGCATCAGGGCCATTTACTCATCAGTGCTCGTCCCCTCCGCCTCACGGCCTGGCTGCACCTGCCCGCCACACGCCCACGCCCTTCCCACCTCATCGCCGCGCCGCACCCGTCCCTCTCTGCCGCCAAACGCTAACCCACCCGCCCGCCCACGCCCTCCTAAGGTGCATAATCTTGCTGCTTTTCTTGCAGGGAAAATGAAGAAATATCTAACAGAGAGGCTGGCGGCCGCAGCTTCCCCGGCACACCTGCGCCGCGATAACTAATGAATATAAAGGCAGCGGCCAGGCGCGCCTCGGTTCACGCCGAACTGGCGCCCCAAAACTGTATTAAATATCGAGCCTTTTTTTTTTTTTTAATTCTGTTCTGCCTCACGCTCCTGACTGGCGCTGCAATATTTCATCATATAAATGTTTTCTCCCCTACAGGATGACGGGAACGCGACACGAGTAATATATATATATATATATATATATATATATATATATATATATATATATATATATATATATATATATATATATATATATATATATATATATATATATATATATATATATATATATATATATATGTGTGTGTGTGTGTGTGTGTGTGTGTGTGTGTGTGTGTGTGTGTGTGTGTGTGTGTGTGTGTGTGTGTGTGTGTGTGTGTGTGTGTGTGTGTGTGTGTGTGTGTGTGTGTGTGTGTGATGTAACAGGAGTTAAGTCATACTAACACGAGTGAACTTTTTCTATTCTGAGTAAAAAAAAAAAAAAAATTCTAATCACAGACTGAGAGGACGAGACCAAGGAAGCTTGAGTCAAGAGTCGAGGTTACCGGACGCAACGGTGGAATGGGAAAGAGGGATGGAAGAATGTTGTGCTTGTGCTTACCTTGTACTCCATCCACAAGCCCAGGAACCCTTACTCCACCACCTTGAGTACTTCCACTTCAACTCTTTGTCCACCAGCGCTAGCGCTCCATCTCAGAAATTTTGCACAAATACCACATTCACGTGTGTGTGTGTGTGTGTGTGTGTGTGTGTGTGTGTGTGTGTGTGTGTGTGTGTGTGTGTGTGTGTGTGTGTGTGTGTGTGTGTGTGTGTGTGTGTGTGTGTGTGTGTGTGTGTGTGCGCGCCGCGTAAATCATCACCTTCATAAAAGCAGGAGGGTGAAATACAAAGCA
Source organism: Scylla paramamosain (assembly GCF_035594125.1). NCBI lineage: Eukaryota > Metazoa > Arthropoda > Malacostraca > Decapoda > Portunidae > Scylla > Scylla paramamosain. The sequence goes on from NC_087185.1 coordinate 3,462,365, forward strand.
TCAGCAGCGTGTAAAATGCACAAACACAAAGGCAGGAAGGGCACTAGCCGGTGAGGGGCGTGATAGACACCTGGGGAGGCCGCGGCGCGGGGACACGCGGGCCAAGGGCGGTGGGAAAATACCTGGGCCAGACCAAGAATTAGAGCAAAGCGTCTCGCGGGGAAACCAAGTGAGCGAATCAGAAAAAAAAAAAAAAGTGAAGATTTACAAAGCTCCATAAAATCGTGAAGACTATTGAGTGAACATCCATAAGAACGAGGGACGCCACACAGAAGGCTAAGCGGCCATTTATTTCCCACTAAATCGACCTATAAAAAGGGCAGATGAAGAGCACTGCCTGACGCCATTAGGAAGCAATGCAGGGGAGGCTGGGCAGGGAAGGGCGGAGGCACGAGAGGGAGGTGGAGCCTTGAAGCCACACAGCATCCCACAGCAACCCCGCCTGTGTGTGTGTGTGTGTGTGTGTGTGTGTGTGTGTGTGTGTGTGTGTGTGTGTGTGTGTGTGTGTGTGTGTGTGTGTGTGTGTGTGTGTGTGTGTGTGTGTGTGTGTGTGTGTGTGTGTGTGCCCTTTATTCAAATGTAACTTTCTTGTCAATCCAATTTCCATCATTTTTGGTGAAGCATACGCGACTTTCAAGCCTTTCTTTCCTTCTTTCCTTCGTCCCTCCTCCTTTCCTTCGTCTTCCTTCATTCCTTTCTTCCAACAACCTTAAAAAAAATAGATTCATCTTTATTCATTTTCTTATTTTCCTAGTTACTTTTTACACCTATACTTCACCCTCTCTCTCTCTCTCTCTCTCTCTCTCTCTCTCTCTCTCTCTCTCTCTCTCTCTCTCTCTCTCTCTCTCTCTCTCCTATCGCAGCCTCGCCGGAACAGCAGGTAGGCAGTGTTTGTGCGTCACTAAGGTGTGTTTGAACGTAATCATTTCCCTCTCGCTTCCGGCCAGGTAAACTCGGTTAGACACATCACCCCCTCCCTTCCCTGACTCATCCCCACCTCCCTTCCCCGCGCCTCATCCCTAGTAACCTTCTCTGGCTCTTCCACGCTTCCTCTTCTCCGTCTTTCTTCCTCGGTTCCTCCTCTTCCCTGTTTATATCAATTCTCTTCACCGTGGGATCTCTATTTATCTCTTTATCTCTCTACTTATCTACCTCCCACGATTCCATTTTCTATACATCCATCACCGTCTTTCATTTTAATCGGTTTTTCTTTCCTAGTACATTCTATTCCCTATTTCGTTGTTTATGGTCAGTCTTGTGGTTTATTTATCTATCTCCCTCTCTATCTCTCTCCATTTCATCTACTTATACATCTAACTTCAGCATTCACAGTAGTCTTTCCTCCCCATTTCGTTTTTCTCATGTTTATATAGTTAGTCATGGTGTCTCTATATCTATTTCCCTCTCTCTCTTCATATTTATCTACCTCCACACCTACCTGCAACATTCATTTCCCCTGAGCAATGAAGCAATCCCAGCCTTCATAATCGCTGGCTGTAAGAAAAGTATATCTCAACATAACCTCAATTATAAGAGGGATAATAACATTTGCTTTCCCTAAACAGACTCATTTCAGTGCGAATCATCAAAGGGAATAAGCGGGATATTCTCTGCAGCTCTGTATGGGCGGATGCGGGAAAAAAAAGGGAAGGTGGATGGAATTAGTAAGGCTGGAGAGTTTCATTGAGGTATACCGTGATTTTTTTGTGTGTGTGTTTGCGGTAATATTTGTTTCTACTCCCTTTAATAAGCCTGCGTGGAATTCCAGACGGGATGGGTACGGGGAAGTGAGCCGCAGAGAATGGGTACTTACTTAATTGTAGTGTAGCGATGTATTGTGTGCCCGTGATTCCGCTATTTAGAATTGTGAAATGGATGGATGGAGGATTTTTGTCACACTTAATGCTTGTTTCGATCCTGTCTCCCTGATACTTTAATAGAAAACGAAGACAAAGATGGAGAGGAAGGAGAGCAAGAACAAGAACAAGAGGAAGAACAAGAAGAACGAGAAGAACATGAAAAACAAGAAAAAAGAAAAAAGCATAGACAAAGAAAATGAAAAAAGAAAAGAAGAAGAAGAAGAAGAAGAAGAAAAAGATAGAAGAAGAAGAAGAAGAAGAAGAAGAAGAAGAAGAAGAAGAAGAAAATATGCCGATGATGAAAATGATGACGAGAACGAAAAAGAAGAATTTAAAGAAGAAAGAGATAAAACACAGAATATAAAGAAGATAAGGAAGAAGAAGAAGAAGAAGAAGAAGAAGAAGAAGAAGAAGAAGAAGAAGAAGAAGAAGAAGAAGAAGAAGACCTAATATCCCAACACAAAATCCCGCTTACAATACATTTTGGCACATTCCTCCCCACACTCACTCTCCCCATGACATCACCACCCAAGATTCTCCCCAAACTTGACAAAAACTTCCCCTGACAACAAAGTAACTTAAATAGAAACCCTCTGTGGTGTTTATTTTTCCTTACTTTATGTGTATCCCCCTCTGCTACTGTTCAATTGTCTTCAAGGGTGTTTCGCAAAGATCGGTAAGTGCTGGTATTACTAAACATTCTTCTAGTCCTTCCGTTCTCTCTTTATCCAGTATCCCTTTATATAGCACATTCTAAAGGCTCCCTGTATACTTTCCCTACCTGTGCTAGTATTTCTCGGTGTACCTGTGTATTTATATCTCCGTTCAATTATTACACCCGCATATTTAAAGTTCCCGCCATTGCCAGCCTCGCATTATTTATCCGGTTCCTCCTTCGCCAGGTAAACACTGTAATCTCACACTCACCTGTGCCAAACACTCCGCCGCGATGCCACACTTTTCTCCCAGACTTGTAATATGTCCAGGTAAAGGTGACTCATTTTTACCTGCAGCCGGTGGTTATTTGCATACATTAAACTTGAAATACTTGGAACAATTTAATTTTCTCCCTTCCAAGTATCTGTTTTATCCCCTTTCCCTCCTCCGTGATTTCACAGCCAGCGTACCTCCACTTACCTGCCCCTCAGGTAACCAAGGTAACGATATTTATCTTATTCAGGTGAACAGAGGCAATCAGGAAGACAGCACCGCCCCTACAGCACTCAGGTAATAGCCTTACGATACATACAAATCTATGCTACTGACCTCCAATGCACGGGGAGACCTTTACAGTTAACTGGTATGTATATTTGTTCCTACGACTATATTCCTTTTTCCATATCACTCCTGACGATTGACGATGTGTTATTCTACGCCTCCTGTACGTATTGCCTCTTTCAACACTTTCTGCTATCATATGCCACGCAATAATCCCCCCGACTCTTCTATCTATCCATCAGTCAGGTCTACTAAGCCCAACACGAGTATATCTATCACTATTTTTTAACACAATACTATTCAACACTGCAAGACTTATACTAATATTCGTCGTAGTACAGGATATCCAATACAGAAGCCTATGTATATATGAATCCACATACATTACAAAACACGTATTACCAGACACAGACAAGAGAGGTGAAGAAGGAAGAATGAGACTGCCAAAGAGAGAGAGAGAGAGATGTGATCAAAGGACAGTTAAGGAGGAAGGGAATAGAGAAAGAGAGCGTGTAGGAGAGAAGAGGCGTGAAGAACAGGACAGGAAACCGGGAGGAGAGAATGCAAAGGGGCGGAGAGGGCGAAGGAAATGAGGGAGACGGGAAGACGTGAGGGGCAAGGGGCGGGAAGAGACGGAGCGACGAAGGACGGGGTGAAGGAGGACACGGTGAGACAGGGAGGGGCAAGAGTGGATGAGACGGAGCAGGGGGAGCAGGGAGGAGCGGAAGAAGGAAATAAACGGGAAGGGAAAGAAGTGGGGTGCAAGACTCAATGGGATAGGAACACTTATGCAAATGTTGCTAATTATGAACACAGTCTAGGAGGAATTAGCATTTTCATTACGGCATTACTGAGCTAATATTTCCAGGCTCCTTCTATCCTCTTATATTTTTCCAGCCTTTATTTTTCAGCTTCTCAACAACATTCCCTTTATTTCCGGGGCAGAGGAGAATCTTGAGAGAGAGAGAGAGAGAGAGAGAGAGAGAGAGAGAGAGAGAGAGAGAGAGAGAGAGAGAGAGAGAGAGAGAGAGAGAGAGAGAGAGAGAGAGAGAGAGAGAGAGAGAGAGAGAGAGAGAGAGAGAGAGAGAGAGAGAGAGAGCATAACAAGAACACAGAAGTACAAAAGAACATAAATGAAACACAAAAAAAGAAAAAAACTAACTGAAAAAAGAACAAAATAAAAAAAAGAGAAAGAAAACAAAAAGATAGACAAAACAACGTAAAAAGAGAAACCAACAGACACACACAGAGGCAGATTAACACGATCACAAAGCCAAGGTGACACAAGGAACACAGGTAAACCCCATGAGCAATAGAGGCAATGGTTAAGCTGGGCCGGGCTGGTCAAGGCTGCTGTGGTCCCAATTAAGAGAGGGAAGAATCGAGGCGAGCAGCGAGTGAGTTGAAGGAGGATTAGGAAAACAAAGACGAGGAAGCGGGAGGTAAAAAGAGAACAATCAGAGGAGAGAGTGAAAGAGGAGAGAGAGAGAGAGAGAGAGAGAGAGAGAGAGAGAGAGAGAGAGAGAGAGAGAGAGAGAGAGAGAGAGAGAGAGAGAGAGAGAGAGAGAGAGAGAGAGAGAGAGAGACGAAAGAAAGGAGAGGAAAACTAAAGGGACTGAGAGAGAGAGAGAGAGAGAGAGAGAGAGAGAGAGAGAGAGAGAGAGAGAGAGAGAGAGAGAGAGAGAGAGAGAGAGAGAGAGAGAGAGAGAGAGAGAGAAGTAACGACTGTAGCTTTCTCAGGTCATGCCTACGAATAGGTGTTGACCGTTTTTCTCCTTACTCTCTCTCTCTCTCTCTCTCTCTCTCTCTCTCTCTCTCTCTCTCTCTCTCTCTCTCTCTCTCTCTCTCTCTCTCTCTCTATCTATCTATCTATCTATCTATCTATCTATCTATCTATCTCTCCTAGGCTTATCTACACCCACAGTTTTCTTCATCACTCTCTATCAAAAACAACATTTATTCCAACATTTAATTTCCCTAAGGGCGTGTGTTTATCCTTTAGGGCATGAAAAATCTACCCTAAGAAACTTTACAAGGGGTGTCAGGGCTTTCAGGGCTT